>NC_058405.1:107299512-107582568 GCF_002201575.2 Neomonachus schauinslandi
AGAAAGAAAGAAAGAAAGAAAGAAAGAAAGAAAGAAAGAAAGAAAGAGAAAGAAAGAAAGAAAGAAGAAAGAAAAGAAAGAAAGAAAGAAAAAAAAAGAAAGGAAAAGATTGCATGGATTTCAAACAACAGTAATTAATGATTTAATGCAAAGGACTAGAAAGGAGACATCAAGAATGATTCTAAAACCTTAATTCTGAAAGATAGTTTTAATTTTAATAGAATAAAGGGACATAGGAAAGGTGGCAACTGTGGAAAGGACAATAATATGTTCATCCTTAGATACTTTGGATTTGAAGTACACAGAGTACCTGTAGATAGAAGTCTCCAAGAGATAGAATTATGGTGCTGGATCTTGAGAGAGAGAATCACTGAAGATTTGGATAATACCCACTGACAGAGAAGTAAAAATTGAAGTCATGGTATTGCCTGGAAATAGATTAGAGAAAATAGGAGACGCTCATGTATGGAACATTGGGAGAAAGATGGTTTTCTGTTCAGAGAAGTGAAAAGGCCAGACTGCAGTGTTAATAAATAAAGTGGAATCAAAAACTTGACAATGATACAGACCTCAAGGAATGGAAAATCTTTAAAGCCTAAGATACAAAACCTCTATGAAATGATACCAGGAAGAAATAGAGGATAAAATCCAAAAAAAGATAAATTCCAAAAAAGGAGCTCATCGGTAAAAATAATAAAATAAAATAAAATAAAATAAAATAAAACAAAATAAAATAATCTACACTGAGATGTGCATATGATCTGCTAGGCTCACTCGCTTAGCTAAGGGAATTTTCCTTCCCAGTAGTCTCAAAATATACCACCTATTTTAGCCTGTGCCTCAAACACTTTGCAGATTAAATATGTCCATTTAATAAGGGTGTTCAAGGTAGTTTGAGCTTTCAGAATCTAGAAATCAAAAGATCTATTATCTCTAAGACTGTATAACTCCAGAGTTGAAAAGGACCTGGATTTGACAGAAGGAGATTGGCAGAGAAAAGGAAGGAAAGAAACATAGTTTCCTTTATTTACTCTCTTGCCCTTTCCTTAGTTATAGGGAAAGCTGAAAAGCAAAGTTATAATGTTTATTGCCTGTCCCACACAATAAAATGTAAACTTCCTGAGATTAAAAGTTTTTGCTATTTTGTATTTCCAGCATCTTGAATTGTACCTGACACCAAGCATAAATGTTGGATAAGTCTTTGTTGAAAAATTAGTATTTTTTTTTTTTACTTTGACCTTCCAAAAGTCGAAGTCCTAGAGACTTAAGGGTGGTTTACTTGATCAAATGTGATTCTTTATCTTATTCCCTGTCTATATAGAATCTAATCCCTACACAAGCCAGGGCACCACCATTTTGGACAACTGTTTATGTCCAAAAGTTGTGCATGTACTCACATAATACATCTCCAGCACAACACACAGTTGGCATGCATGGAGACAAAATTGTTTGCCATCACATGTGTGGAGTATAAAGGAAAACTTTCAACAAAGAAGAGCTGAAGAAGAGCTTTTCTGCACATTTATCCTCCTCTTGCACTATGTGTGTACTTTAGCACATTGTAAATCCATTTATTGGCTTCTTAACTAATATATTACATATTAGTATTCTAATAAATTAGAATATCAAAAAAGAAAAAAAAACTAGCATGAGATTTAAATTTTTAAAATACATTAACATCTGGCCCTGATACTTTTGAATTTTAAGTATTTTTGTGGCTTCACTAAGAATTTTGGTATTCCATGTATTCCATGAAGCCCAGAGTTATCTCATTATGGGCTAGCCTCTTAAAATTCCATCTAAAATGTACAGATTTTCAAATATAAATTTTCTTTTTTCCAGGGAACAAATCCATACATTTCCTCAAATTTCAAAAAATAAAGTTAGACTATTGACAAATGAGGATTTTTTAAAAATCATGCTTTATTTTTACTTACACTCAGTCATTTTCATTTATTCAACAAGCGCAAATATGCTAGGAATATATACTAGGTGCATGCTATGTGCTCCGGGGAGGCCCTTGAGATAAACATAAACAGCAAATAGATGCAAACTATTCATGCCCCTTTACGTAGAGTCTATTAACTAACATCTAGAAGTGTTAAAGTTTCTAGTTTAGGACCAAATAGTCCTATAAGTGTTTTCATCATCCTTTCTTCCCTAAAATTCAACTCAAATCATATTCCAATGAATTCAAAACTTATTAGCACAGAGATAAAAGCCATTCAATTACATGTTTGTGGAAATGTATTTAAAGAACATGAAAACATTCATTTCTTATTATGTGGTGTAATACCATAAATTATTGATAGTCAGCTCTCCTTTTACTAGTTAAAATATGCAGCATTTGGTTTTGATATTGTAAGTGTTTTGCACATTTATAAAAATAAAATAGTCAGCACTTAAGAGTTATTATGATCTCCAACCTAATCTTGATGCAAATGTATAAGTTTTCTTCTTACAAATTAATAAGAAAAATACATGAAAACAAACTAATTTGAAATCGCTCTTACCCCCTTTCACTCTTCATAGTACTTCTTTATACTTCTACATAAGTGTGTTAGGAATGTTAGCTCTCTTCATATACTCCATGTGTTAGGCTTCTTATTCCTCTGTTTACAGAATATTAGTCTTGTGACATAAGACATTATTACTCTTGTGGACAGTTTTTAAATTTCATCATTGTTTCCCTGATGTATGAATAATCAGGTCAAAGATCTGTCTAAAGTCCTTATGAGATAATGGCTGCTGGTTTCAGATTTATTTTTTCTCCTTTCCACATTTCTTAATTCCACACAACATGGTAGAGATAGAAGTAAATTGTGATTCCATTACCTTTTTTCCTTTTTTTTTTTTATAATTCCTCTACAAAGTTGGCTCTACGCAGCCTGTGATAGTAATAAAAAGTGAAGCTCTATTTTAATGGAGAGAAAGATCTTCATTTGACTTTTTCCATGGAATCAAGACTCGTGCAACTTTTTTTTCCCCGTGATAAACTAATATTGAAGTAAATGCTGATTTAAGGTCACTTTTATGTAGTTAAAACCAACATTGTCTGCAAAAGCTTGCGTTGCATTTACCATCAAATTTATATTGTTTTGTTCCCAGACCAAATCATTTAACTGGTGGACCTCCAGCTAAATGGTTTTGTTAAATATATGTACTTCGTTATTTTAGATACTGCTCTTAATCTGCCTTTTAAACAGTGAGACTATACTTTTCTGCACATTTATCCTCCTCTCGCACTATGTGTGTACTTTAGCACATTGTAAATCCATTTATTGGCTTCTTAACTAATATTTTATATATCTTAATGTTATATACCTTAAATCCCAGAATATTTTTATAATCGCTCTATATCATCAGGATTCATTTAGATTTATTCCCAGATTCAATTATTTGCCTTTTTTTTCTCTTGCTTCATCTCCTAGACTCCATCGAAATCATTTTTTTCCTACCCGAAGAACAGTTCTTATAGTTTCCTTTTGGGTTTGTGTGCAGGTAGTGAATTCTTTACTCTTTGTATGCAGATGCTTTTACGCTACCTTCATTCTTAAAAATGTTATCCGCAGTGGAGAAATTAAGCTTGGCAAGTGTATCCTTTAGCATCCTGAAGATGCTCTACCATCCTGTGGCCACTAATGTTATTTGGTAGCCACTCAGTCTCTCCTTTGAGGTTAATCTCTGGCTACTTTTAATATTTTATGTTTTATTTTCTTCATCAGTTATGGGAAATTCTCAGCCATTACCTCATGAAAAATCTCTTGGTGGCCCATTTTTGCTTTTCTTTTTTTCTAGAATTTCAGATAAAAAGGTATTAGACTTTCTCATTGTATCCTCTCTTAACCCTTCTTCTTTATTTCTATATTTCTCCTCTCTTTGCTTCCTTCTAGCTCAGCTGTGTCTAACTTGCTATGAAAATCATTCATTGTCTCCTTGGTTTTAGTTATTATATTTTTCAGTTCCATAATTTCTAGTTGATTCTTATTCTTATATGCAGCATCACTATTTATAGTTTCCAGTTCCTTTCTCTAAATTTTAAATTCATTTTTATTTCCCTGAACACAGTGGGCATAATTGTATTACAATTTATATCTAACAATTCCCACAACCAGACTTTGTCTCAACCAATTTCTGTTCAATGTCGTTCTACTAATTCTGATTTGTGCATTTTCATTCTGCTATTGGCTTTATTATCTTTGATTGTTTCTTTGAACAATTATCTTCAGAAATAATTTGAGTCCTAGAATATTTCTATATTCTTTCAAAGATGAGTTTGTTTTCTTTTGCCAGGCAGAAGTATGTGCTAACCTACCAAATTCAGAACAAGGGATGTTGCCCTAGAGTTGCTATCTTTGGCAATCACTTAATATTAACTTGCATCTTTCCAACTCAATGACTTTACTAAATGATAGATTTTTCTCTCATGTGTCCTGAGGATTGGCAGAATTTTTCAGTACAAAGGTGGTAAGTGGTGTTCTAGTTCTCAGAGATGGTCCCTGCTTCTGTGGCTCCAGGATTCTGACCCCTGTTATCTGCTGCCCTTCAGCTGCCTGATATGATTTAAAAAACGCCCCTAAGAAGTGACTAATTCTCTCCCTTATTATTAGATGAGGACCTCAGCAATTTATTAGGATGATTTTAGGTCCAACTTTTTAGGTGCCTTTGTCAGGAGGTGCCCAGAGTCACCTAGTTCACCATTTACTGGAAAAAGATTTCCTTCAAATGTTAATTTTTCATAGACTTTATTCATAGACATATTATATTTGGAATTTAACAATTTATAGATCTATATTGAGATCTTAAAAATATTGATAGCCTCTGTCCTAACAATTCCACCTTGGTAGTTTATTTTAAGGAGCTACAACCCTCTCCCCACCCACCAGTGATTCCCCCCCCCCCCCCACACAAAAAACTATGGGAAAATTTTATACAAAAGGAAATTGATTATCACATTTTTTTAAATCCTAAGAAAAAAATGGAAACAAATGACATCTCAAAGAACAGGGAATAGATGTTCTAATTATGATTTATCCATACAATGGATTAGTATTTAACAATTAAAACTAATATTTGCTATAATCATGCTATCTAATATCAGAATACGAGATTTCATAGACTATGTGATTAACATTTTATAAATAGAAGAACCAAGACTATAAATCAAAAACACTAAAAGACATGGGGCACCTGAGTGGCACAGTTGGTTAAGCGTCTGACTCTTGGTTTCAGCTCAGGTCATGATCTCAAGGTCATGAGATTTAGCTCTGCGTTGGGCTCTGCACAGCGTAGAGTGTGCTCAAAATTCTCTCTCCCTCTCCCTTCACCCCTCTTGCTCATGCTCTCTCTCTGTCTAAAATAAATAAATAAAATCTTTAAAAAAAAAAAAAACTGAACAAATCACCAGAAATCTGTATAGTTTTTCTGAATGCCGATTTATATTTTCATTTGTTTTTATGCATTTTTCTAATTATACAATAAAACCATAACAACTTTTAAAATAAGAAAAATATTATTCTAAGTCTCTCTGAAAGAAAATATAGCAAAATATAATTAGTAATTTTATTTGGGCAGTGGGAATTTCAGGACCCCCCTTTGTCAAATTTCTTTGCATTTCATAAATTCTCTAAGATTGGCATGCCCAGCTTTTATGATCAAAATAAGATATAGTCTATTTTAAAACTAAATGCTAAAAAATCGAAGTCTTTATTCCTTCCTGAAAATAATGTTGCATATGCTCTTTTTTACGTTACATAAAGCTGTCCCTAAAATAAGTTTAAAAATTATTCAGAAGGACGTGTGGTAAAGTTCTGCAAAGCATGTTCTAGGCAAATGGCTATATGTTAGCGTTTAGAGTGATAGGTACTTTCAGGGATCATTTCTATAGTTTGTTGCTGGAGTGATAGGTAGTTCACAAAGGTAACCAATAGGAGCTGGCAGAAATTTATTTTCAAGTTCTTTTTTTTTTTTCCAAAAACAATTTGCTATTAAAAAAATGCACTTACACTGTTTAAGTAAGTAGTTTAAATAAGGTCTGAATTAAAGAAGAATTTCATATGGAATTAATTTTTCAGTCATTTCTTCAATATAAAATATAGCTAAAGAAAGGACAACAGTCTCTAAAGGCTTTATACCAGAAGTAAAATACTACCTGCTATTTAAAAAAGCAAATTTTCTAGAGCATATCTTTTGTGCAGTAAGTACCATAATAGGAAAGGGTAATATAGACTAATTGCATAAAGATATGGCCTTCTGGCCCACATAATGTGCTCCTTTTTTTTTTTGTGCATTCTTAAGTACTTTCTCTCATTATAAACGGTGAAAGAAAAAGCATTTCTAATTCTTCCGTTACTGTCTTGGTGTCCCAATCTGATGTTGCCCTAATGGATCAACTCCTGTTAATTCTATCTTTGTGTCCTTAGTCACTCTTGGCAACACCCACAAGTCTGTTTCTGATGTTGCAAATGCAGTTATGTAATATTCATCTTGCATAGTATTTATAAAAACTACAGGTTTTAAGTTGCTTGCAATAGTCTTTAGTCACCAAAATAAAACAAAACTGTATTACGCCCTTGAATTGTCTTGCACGCCCTGCGAGTTAGTTGTGACTTCAGTATAAGGAAATAAAGGCTAACTAATAACTGGGCTACTAAGGTGGTTTGACTTGTTTGGAAAACAGAATGTGGTTCTTTGCAAATTAATCTGGTAAAATTGTAATTTTTACTTTCTTCACAAATCAGTGACTTTCAAACACATATTTGCTCACTCCTGATACTTACATAAACAAATCAATAAATATTCTTGTATCCTAAATTTATCGAGATTTTTTTAATCCCGTATTTGTCACAGAATTTGTTGACCAGACGGACATATGACAAACTTGAATATGAAAGTTTTAAGCACAGGGCGCCTGGGTGGCTCAGTTGGTTAAGCGACTGCCTTTGGCTCAGGTCATGATCCTGGAGTCCCGGGATCGAGTCCCGCATCGGGCTCCCTGCTCGGCAGGGAGCCTGCTTCTCCCTCTGACCCTCCCCCCTCTCATGCTCTCTGTCTCTCATTCTCTCTGTCTCAAATAAAAAAAAAAATCTTTAAAAAAAAAAAGTTTTAAGCACAAATCCCTTTTTTTGTGACTTAAGATACTTTATGAAATCAGTCTTCATATCCATTTGTTTATATGTATCCCATCTTGTCTGAAAGATTTTGAGATATATGTGTCAGTGTATATGCATGTAACAGGATACAAATATGAATAAAATAAATGATTAAGAAAAGTAGGACAAAGGAAAATGACACAAGGAAAGCTGGGGTCAAATTAATGTGGCATTAATGCATGAAAAGCTCACCAAGGAGTTCTATGTATTTGCTGGCTGAAGAATACAAATTTGACCCTAAATTAATTAATTCATATGAAATTAAGTCCAATAATTAAGATGAATTAAGAAACACATTGAATAAATAAGAAGGAAGAAAGGAAGCAGGAAGAAAGCAGGAAGAAAGGAAGAGTTGTTAGGAGAAGTATCATCCTCCCTGATGCTAAGATCAGAGAGAAATTACTTTTGTGAATTCTCAGGAAAAGGATACCGTGTTATCCAAACAATGATTTTTATAGCAATAAAGCAACTGGTTCAATGTCACTCTTTCTTATGTAACAGGCTCCTTCTGGATAAATGGGAAAAGACTACTATTCATTTCAGGAGAAACAGCTAGATAAGGGGATTTGAGATGAGTGAGACTAAGTGTTTAAGCTCTACTCCGGTCTACTTTACTTCAAGGCTCCTTCAAGATTCTTTTCTTTAAATAAAAGTTCTCTCTGCCAAGCCTTTAGTTCATTTTAAACAGCAGTGATTCCAAGATTTTAATTCTTGACCAGTAGCTATTTTAGGTTTCAAGTTAAGCAAAAAGCCACAGGCAGTTATCAGTCACTTGAGCTGACATACACGTGACATGCACTTTTGAGGATGGAGCACCCTAGCAAGGATCGACCTAAAGATAAGGCCACTGTTCCCTGGCTTCTGTGCAGAAATGAAGGAATACTAATGGGATGGATACAGTGTCTCTTAGGAAGTAGTTATGAATGAAGTAACAACTGGTGCTGTAACTTACAGCTGTGTAGGTGTGCTCTGAATGATGCTCTCCTCATTAGCGTGTTGCCTGGCAGGATTGCATCTATGGGGGTTTGTTGGCCCCTTTTTCTAATTCACATAAATTCTCTCTAGAACTCAGCATTCACCAAGGTAAGATGTCTTAACAGATTAATATAGGCAGTCCTTACATGGTTCTGAATGCATAAAATTCAGTAACAATGATTTAGTTAAATAACCCCAGTCCCCCAACAACACAATTTACATTTCAGTTATGGTGTGGTGAGTAATTACATACTAGTACAAACTTCACTACTAGCTCTTCAGTCCACAAATCACTAAGTAAATAATCTCTGTGCGTCATGATCAGTGACCAACTGTGTTACTTGCTTCAAAGTCTGTTGGTGATTGATTTCTGAGCATCAGTTAACAAGTCCACACGCAAACAGCAAGGTATGTAATTACACTGACTTCTTGTCTCACTGTGGTAAATCCAGATGATATTTTACAAAATGGGTAATTGAAAGAGAGACATTGAAAGCCTTTTTAAAATAAACAAAACATTTTAATTTTCAAGATCAAAATGCAGCAGGAAGAAAGAAAGAGAGAAAGAAATAAAGAAAGAGAGGAAGGAAGGAAGGAAGAGAATAACACTGGAAGTGAAATTTGAATCAAATGTAAATGGAGTTATAGAAGAAATAGCTGAGTATGGGAATCTTAACACTGGCACCATTCAGAGGGTGAACTTGTTAACATAAATGAGTAAAGGAATTGTGATGGAAAGGATGAAGATGTCTCAGGGGAAGTGATGCCTTCAAAAACCTTTGCATTAAAGGAACTCTCAAAGATATTTCACAGCATTGAAGTACAAAGGGTAAACTTCGAAAGGAGTAAGATAATTCTCCAGAGCATAGAAAAGATATTCACTTCATATGGTAAGTGACATGAAGAAAAGAAAGTGTTGCTCAAGCAACTCATAAGCTTTTTTTAAAGATTTTATTTATTTATTTATTTGAGAGAGAGCGAGAGAGCCTGAGTCGGGGGAGGGGCAGAGGAGAAGGAGAAGACTCCTCACTGAGCAGGGGGCCTGACCAGGGCTTGATCCCAGGACCCTGAGATCACGACCTGAGCCAAAGGCAGACACTTAACCGATTGAGCCACCCAGGTGTCCCAAGATAAGCTTTTTTTAATAAACAAATAAAACATTTTAATTTTCAGTGTCTCTAATGTTTTTAATTACAGTGTACTACATTAGTGTAGTTTCACTAATTTTTCAAATATCCATACATTTTAACCAGTAGTAAGAAAACTTAATGTTTGACAACAAATTTTAAAGCCCACAGAACAATGATAATTTTCCCATAGATTATTACAATTGTTTTACACAGTCACAGCCTGTGTGGTCTTTTTTATAATCCCTCAAAAGGAACTTCAAGTAAAATTTCATCACCTTTTGGTTCAAGGGGCAACTATGGTTGACACTACTTTCTGATATAATATGTCTAGGTTCTCAGTAAAAATTCTGGTGAACCACCAATTATTTGACTGGTTTCAGGACAAGTTTAATATCTGGAGATAATTATGCAATTTGTTGGCTATTTACAGGGACTCTGAGCAGGACAGGTACCTTTACTTAACAAAAGAGGAAATTACAAAGACTAATGAACATTTGAAGATACTTAAAATTGCATTCAAGGAATCAATCCATAAAACAGTGAGACATTTATCATATTTTAAATGTTTTATCTAGTTATTTATTTACAGTAAAATATGCGTCATCAGGAAAAAGCAGACAAATAAGAGGGAAAATTGACAACACCTATGAGCACTGCTTGAGAGATTACAAACTAGTATAGTTGTTTCAGGGAGAAATATCTGGATTTCCAAAGACCTAATTTCACTTTTACAAAAATTTACCTTTAGGAAATCATTATGGGTTTGTGAAAAAAGATTATATACAGGTATGCTCATTTATATAGCATTTATAATAGAGAATGAAATGAACAATTTCAATATTAGATAAGAAAGAATTACTAAGTGGTTATGTTTTCATATGATGAAATATCATTCACTCATTACAATTCATAAAAGTCCTGAAATTCACTTTTGTAGACATCAGTGCTCCATGCAATAACATGGAGAAAAGTGTAAGTTCTGTACACACTGAGAGGAAGTTGTAAGTATGTGGAAGAATTTGATAAAAATTACTTCGTACAAAAGAATAACTACAGATCAGTGCTTCTCAAACTATATGTGGTAAAAGACCAGTGTTACTATTTTTTTTTAATCCCAAATCACTATAGACCAATACTTAAAAAAAAAAAACTATAATAAAGTAAATCAATAGAAAAATGAAATAAAATGATATGTTAAAATGTACTATTTTTATTAAATTATGTCACATTGTTACACAAGTTTCGAAGCACTTACCCTTGCACTTATCACAGACTGATAACAACCAATTTGCAGAACAACACAGCTTGAATAGCAATGCAATTGACCTTCCTTTTGCTGTCTCCTAAAAAGGGTTGGTCTTAATAATTGCAAAGCTTTTGATTTGCTAAATGAGATGCAAGTTTATTATTAAAATTAGTAGTTATCATAACTAACATATACTGAAGACTTTCTACATCAGACACTATTTTCTATACCAAAAATGACTCAAACCTCAAAAGAACAATGTAAGATAAGTAAAACGACTCCATCTGTTTGTATTTTTTTTATAAAGATTTTATTTATTTATTTGACAGGGAGAGACACAGCGAGAGAGGGAACACAAGCAGGGGGAGTAGGAGAGGGAGAAGCAGGCTCCCGCTGAGCAGGGAGCCCAACTCAGGGCTGGATCCCAGGACCCTGGGATCATGACTTGAGCCAAAGGCAGACACAACGGACTGAGCCACCCAGACGCCCCTCATCCATCTGTTTTACAGACACACTGAAGTTAAGTAATTTTCCCAGGGACACACAGCTAGTCAGTAGTAAACCTGGGATTTGAATGGAGGCAATGTGACTCTAAAGCACACTTTCTAAGGCACTCTCCTGATGCCCCCCCCCCCCACCACCCCCCTTGGCCATACCACATTGCCTCGCGGCCAGAAGCTGAACTTGGAACCATGGAGTAGAGGTGGAGCACTAAATCTGGGCTATGAAAGGATGGATGGAGGTCTTCTCTTGACAGGAAAAGAACTCACAGACAGACACATCTTAAGAGGAGAATTAACAGAGTTTAATGTGAGATGTGTTCTGGAAACTCCTTTATCTATTTTAGTAGGTTGCTGATAAATTTGTGCCTCCCAAAAACGTAAAATATTGAGTATAATTGCATTTCTGAGGAAAAAAGAAGAGGCTGAGGTGTGTTTCAATGTCCTAGTTGTCACTATTTGCATTGATTGTACAGTAGATAACACACCAAAATTAACTCTGTTAAAATTTACATTTCTGGGACACCTGGGTGGCTCAGTCGGTTAGGCGTCTGCCTTCGGCTCAGGTCATGATCCCAGGGTCCTGGGATCGAGTCCCGCATCGGGCTCCTTGCTCAGCAGGGGGCCTGCTTCTTCATCTATCTCCTGCTCCCCCTGGTTGTGCTTTCTCTCTCTCTGACAAATAAATTAATAAAATCTTAAAAAAAAATTTATAAAAAAAAATTTATATTTCTTAAGAATTAGGGGCTTATTGTCTTATTTACTTTTTTCTTTTTTATGTATTTGTTTTTTCTGGACCTCAGAAACAGAGAGTTGTATTAACCATATGCCTCCCTTTTTGACTCACATTGATCTGGGCGATTTCTCTTTTGTTTTATCTTAATTTTAATTGTCTTTTGTGCCAATTCCCTACTCCCATTTCTCTACCCACCAAAGAAGGCAACCATTTTAACATGTTAAGTAGGTAGTGAGGTAGGGAGGTAAATAGATAGATGATAAATAGATAAATAGATAGAGCTATAATATCACCTATTTATTTTTAAAATATATCTTTTTAGGGATGCCTGGGTGGCTCAGTCAGTCTGCCTTTGGTTCAGGTCATGATCTTGGTGTCCTGGGATCGAGTTCTGCATTGGGCTCCCTGTTCAGTGGGGAGTCTGCTTTTCCCTCTGCCTGATGCCCCCCCCGCTTGTGTTCCCTCTCCCTCTCTCTTTCTCTATGACAAATAAATAAATAAAATCTTTAAAAATAAAAATAAATCTTTTTATTTATATACATTCTTATAAAATACGTGTTTTTGTGTGTTTTTAATTTTTTTTCTCTCAGTACCTTTTTTTTTTTTTTTTTTTTGAGCCTGACATGGGGCCATGACCCTGGAATCATGACCTGAGCCAAAGGCAGATGCTTAACCGACTGAGCCACCCAGCCGCCCCTCTCAGTACCATGTTTTTAAGATCTGCCTACATCACTGTCTATACATATCGCTCACTGTTTCTGAGTATGCATTTAGGATGCAATATAACTTTAAAGACTATTTTCCCCTTGATACATTGGCCCAAAATAACCATAATCCATTCCCATAAAATAAGTCAACAAAACAAAAAGAAAATCCTTTTTTTTGTAAAATTAAACAAAGCTCTTTTGTAGTCTTTAGCTTAATTATATAACATGCTAAAATAAGAAATAAAAGTTAAGATTAGTCAGTTCTGGTGAATTACAATAATCTTCAAGTGGTTTTGCACTTTAGACCGCAGGTTTTTAAGCCATTCTTTTTCTTTTTTTTTTTTTTAAAGATTTTATTTATTTATTTGACAGAGAGAGACACAGCAAGAGAGGGAATACAAGCAGGGGGAATGGGAGAGGGAGAAGCAGGCTTCCCGCAGAGCAGGGAGCCCGATGCGGGGCTCGATCCCAGGACCTTGGGATCATGACCTGAGCCGAAGGCAGACACTTAACGACTGAGCCACCCAGGCGCCCCAGCCATTATTTTTCTATATGCAAAGTTCTGAGAACAAAAAGTCCTTATATGTGTAATTTTAAGGATGTTTGTTATATTTCTAAAGAGTTATTTAGATAATTAAGCATCCTAACGCTGACCCGTCTAAACCCCCGACATGCTTAGGACTCTGGTCAAACAATATAAAAAAAAATAGATGCCGTAGATTCTCAACATTTTGATAATTAGGTCTTGGTGGAAAAAATTTGGATGATTAAATGCATGTGTGATATGACCCATTAAATTAGTCAAAATTCAGAGCAACTTAAAAGAGTTTAATTTTGGGCGCCTGGGTGATTCAGTCATTAAGCGTCTGCCTTGGGCTCAGGTCATGATCCTGGGGTCCTGGGATCAAGTCCCACATCGGGCTCCCTGCTCGGCAGGAAGCCTGCTTCTCCCTCTCTTACTCCCCCTGCTTGTGTTCCTGCTCTCGCTGTCTCTCTATCAAATAAATAAAAATAAAATCTTAAAAAAAAGAGTTTAATTTCATTTGAGCTTAATGTTCAACATCATTTTGTAATGACTTTTAATAATAATATGCCAAATAATGTATGACTAAAGAATACATTTTATATTTTTTGTTTTTGTTTTCTATTATAAAAAGAAACAAGTCTTTAATGATATTAAGAAATTGACTGTGGATTAATTAAAAATTGGCAGCAATGCCAAGACCAGTTATTGAACCCACTACAGATGGTCCCTGGTTTATGATGCTTTGACTGGGGATTTTTTGACTTTATGATGGTGTGAAAGTGATATGCATTCAATAGAAATCATACTTCGAATTCTGAGTTTTGCTCTCTCCCCAGATTAGTGATACTCGCTACGACGCTTTCTTGTGTTGCCGGGCAGTTACCAGGAGCCATAGCTTCCAGTCAACTACCTGATCACGAGGGTAAGCAACCATTCTGTACCCAGACAATCATTCTGTTTTTCACTTTCATTACAGTATTCAATAAATCATTTGAGATCTTTAACACTTTATTATAAAACAGGCTTTGTGTTAGATGATTTTTTTTTTCAACTGTAAGCTAATGCAAGTGTTCTGG
Organism: Neomonachus schauinslandi; assembly: GCF_002201575.2. Taxonomy (NCBI): domain Eukaryota; kingdom Metazoa; phylum Chordata; class Mammalia; order Carnivora; family Phocidae; genus Neomonachus; species Neomonachus schauinslandi. The sequence continues at coordinate 107,313,560 of NC_058405.1, forward strand.
GCACATTTCAGGTAGGTTGGGCTAAGCTATGGTTGTTCGGTAGGTTAGGCATAGTAAATGCATTTTCGACTTACAATATTTTAAACTTATGATGGGTTTATCAGGATGTAATCCCCCTCTAGGTCAAGGAAGATCTGGAGACTATGAGTTCTTAAGAGGATAAAGATATTTAGCTTTGTCCACCTAGCATCTAGCACCAGGCCAGGCACACTGGGCATCCCCAATGAGGTTTGATAAGCACAGGATAGTTTAGCCTAGTTAATAATATTTGTCCATTGGATTTTTAGGATTTTAGAAAGGAGGAAAAATGTACAGAACTTGGGGAAAATAAAAGTATGTGATCATTGATGATATAATATTTAATGGTAGAGATAACATAAGTCAACATACAGAGATGGTTCACAGGTGTGCAGACCAGGAAATCTGAGGTATGTGGGTGGTAAGGTAACTTAAGCTAATCAATCATCTTAATCGCAGTTCCTCAACTCGGTTCCACATTTGAACCACAGAACATAGGAAATGTTTGGAGTGACTATTTTCTTAATTGTTTCAGTGAGTACCATTTAAATGCAAGTGAAAAGATAAATTCATAACCTTCAATGGATTCCTTAGGGCAAAAGGACCTAAATCTCTCATGATATTCCAGTTGAGAAAGACCTAGAGACTGATATATATGTTATTTATGGATATATCTATGTTTATCTATGTATTTTATCCATATCTATGTAGTTATCCATATACTTATCTGTATCTATCTATATCCTATATATTCGTGTATATCTATCCATGTGTCTATCTTTTTTTCCTCTTGAGAGAGAGAAAGAGAAGTTATTTATTTATGATGAGAAATATGACCATTGAGTTTGTCAGATACTGATTAGCATTTTCAATCGCTGCAGGCAGACCTTACATAAAAAGGCTGATTATTATCAGAAAGATGGTTCTTGGAGTATAAAGTAATAGTACCATTGGGTCATAAGGACCTGATCTATATCCCAAATAAGACAGACTTGTTGCAAAGCCTGCATGATTACTTGAAGCCCAGAGCACATTCTCTCTTCCCTGAAGCTTAGGCATGCTGCCATTGTTTGTTTTTCTAACTGCTGTCTTTTTACTGCTTTCCTGGAAACCTCTCTTCCAATGGAAGCACCCTCTTTTTAGATATCTCTCGTATATATTATTATGCTGAAAATATGTTTGACTTAACTTTCTAAGTCATATGGCTTGCAGGTTTAAAGAAGGAGAGCCCTTCCCAGAAGCTTAAAATATAAAATCTCTAATTGCATATCACATTTTAGATGTGATCTTTGCTGTTATATTTCAAGCATTTCATACATTTCTTACTTTGTTCTTTCCCTTCACAAGTGAACACACAGCTGACAGGCTTAAGTCTAATGAGCATCTGTTTGGGTCAAAATATTCTCCACTTTCAACTCTCCTAATGAATTTAAACTTTCACCTCAAATGTATTTAGGTTATGAGACCTGTAGTCCTCGTCATTAAAATCAGTACTTTCATTTGCTGTTTTTTACTCATTTAATAAGATAAATTTTAAAAAAATGCAGTAAAACAGTGGTTTTAAGTTTTTTTGAGCAGAATCATCCATTATTCAAATGACGTGTGAAAGGAGAATTACTGTGTTTGAAATGCAGTGAGCGCCTGGAGGCCGGATTGCTTGCTGCCTCCTTTCCTCCAGTCCTTGCGGCAAAGAAATTTCCAAGGCCCGTATGCGGGGCCAGACTGTGAGGTTTCAAAACCACTGCAAGACCCATGATAGATGATACATACAGATATTCAGATAGAGAGATGAGATGGGTAGATGTCTGGTCTGTACAGCAGTGTAAGAGTTTCCTTTCACAAACTGCAACAAACTCAAACTGCAACAAATTCAATGACTTACACAATACAAATGTATCATTTTACAGTTCTGCCTGCTGGAAGTCTAACATGGAACTCACTGGAACTAAAATCAAGGTGGCAGCAGGACTCCATTTCTTTCTGGAGTCTCTAAGTTTTGAATCCCTTTCCTAGATTATTTGAGTCTTGGCACAATTCAAGTTCTTGCAGTTGTAGTACTGAAATCCCAATTTGCTTGCAGGCTGTTGGCTGGTAGCCATTCCCAGCTTCTAGATTCCACCTGGATTCCTTGGCTGGTGGCCCCCTTCCTCCATCTTCAAATCCATTAGCAGTGGCCCAGTACTACTTATGCTACAAATCTGTCCTTCTTTCCTCATCATCTTCTAACCCAGCCAGAAAAGGTCTCCACTTTTAAGGATTCATAAGATTGGGCCAACTGAATAATGCAAAATAATCTCCCTATCTCGGGATAATCTCAAGGTCTGCATTCATCATCCAATCTTAAAGCCATGTTTTCCATGGAAAATAACATATTCACAGGTTCCAGGGATTAGAGTGTGGACATCTTTAGGGAGGGAGGGTCACTATGGTACTTACCGCATACAGGGTTTGTGTGGTTATTTGCATTTGTTTCTGAAGTGTAGGTCTCGACCAATAGGCAAGGCTATTATGAAATGTGCTGATTAGTTATTTTTTTAATCTAAACAGCTTCTTTAATCGATTTTTATGTCTTAGATATCATTCTGATTTTAAAGCTTTGCACACCACAGTTTGGTTAATTATACATTGCTTTTCTGTTAATTCCTAGAGGAGAATCTCGGGTCTCTATTTCCAGTATTTTAACTGAATGGAAGTGGGGCAAACTCACAATTACATGATGTACTGTTGAAGTGGGAGAGCGAGGTTCTGGTCTCATGGAGTCCAAGAATGAATCTCGTGGACAAAGGAGGGTGAGTAAAGCGTAGACTTTTATTAAGCAATGATACAGAAAAAAGCTCTCAGGAGTGAGAGCGGTCTTGATAGGGTTGCCAATGTGGGCAGTCCTTTATTTAGAACTGACCAGGGAGCTTGTGGCCTTATCATTCTTGTGATGTCTTGCCTGGAGTAGGGACTGGTGATTACATCTTTAATGGTTTACTTCTTTTTTAAGGTCTGATTATTCTTTGTTGGTCACAGGTGACTGTGATAAAAAAAAGACACACACCCTCCACCCCCATAACACACACCTAGGGCAGGGTGGTCTGGTTTGTTCCCTTATCTCTGGTTTCCTTACACCTCAGCATTTTGGGGATTTCTGTGAGCCTGATCCTCTAGGCTTCTACCTATCTCTCCCTACCTAGCCCTGTCTGTCCCTTACTCATTCCTCCCCCTGGAATACTAACCCTAACTGCCCTTAGGGAATGGGACGATAACTGCTCTGACTGCTTCTGCTGAAATGGGGTGGTGGGAGGTGTGGCAGTTAGAATCTATCCAGGGGTCGGTCCAGGGGCCTTAGGTATGGCTCCAGGGGGTCATGATGGACAGCAACCAGTACATGCATCAGCATATGCAAAAGGATAAATATAAAACAGGTATTAGGCCCCAAATTATGATCACATGCCTTAGACAAGACCCCCAATTACCAATTCTGTCAAATAGATCCGTGGTTATCTTGATCTTATTTAACTGATCACAAATGTCCCCCATTAATTGGGACACCTTGCGGGAGTTAACTGTAATGTTGAAACAACACATGTGAGGAAATTCCTCACTCCCCAAATGGTGTAGCAATAGCAGACAGTCAATAGTGGTGCGGTTCTCGAGAAGTCCTTCTCTGACTTCACTTAACTCTTGGCCAGGTAGGTCTAGTGCCGGGGAAGTACCGTTCAGAGTCCTGCTGAGCAAGCATACTGTTTTGCTTATTTTATGTTGCTGTCCTAACGCAAGTCCTGGAAGTCCCATAGTGATCTTTGAGGCTCTTTTTACCAGGAGGGCTGTTGTATGCTTGGCTAAAGCCTTTGTTTGCAATTGTACCTCGATAGAGGTGGCTTCTAGGATAAATATGACTAAGGAATAAAACCATCAAGAAAGAAGCCCTCTGTTTGAGGTCCAGCCTTAACAATACCCTAATTATAAGGAATCACTAGCAAGTGGGGGAAGACTTGTCTCAGATGATAAGAGCATCCCCAAGTACATCATCCAATCCAATCAAAAAGAAACTGGGGTCATCCATTATCTCCCTAAGTCTACAGTTAACCCCATGCAGTGGCGGTACACTCTGGCTTTGAAGAAATGATTTTGTCATCCCAGCCACACAGAATTGGTCAAGGTGCTAGCTGAGTTATACAACTGTTGGGAATCATTCCCATTTCCCCCCCAGCTGTTTAAATAATCATATGCCCATGGGGTCCTATTATTATCCCCACAGAATAACAAGCAAGAAGACTGCTTATACATGAGCTATTGTGGCAATTTCTCTAAAGTTTACCTCAAGTTGTCTAGTGTAGGCAAACAACATTCAAAGACAATCAGAACTAAAATTTAACGTCCACAAATGTATGTTATTGAAACATAATTACAAAGGATTCCTCTTCAGGAGGTCCCCAATAAATCCTGAGGCTCCTGCACCTGCCAGGAAGTGACATTCTTTACTCACCTGGTAAGGCTGCTGGGAACTCTGTAAGCAAGTTATCAGGCCAACATTTCCAACGACTTTATGGTTCCATGTTTTATAAAGTCAACCTTGGTTCCTCAAAGCTGTCTGGTCATATCTGAGTCTTGCATGTCTCTCAGATATGACATTCCAGTCAAAGCTTTGATAAAATAACCAATGTTTCCAACGGTGTCCTGTTATAAGGAGAACAGATTCTTCTTCTTTTTTTTTTTTTTTTAGGAGAACAGATTCTTCTTGAACTTACGCAAATGACTATGATTGCCACGGAAGAAAGAATACTTACTGAGACCTTTTGAATTCAGGTAGAGGATTCAGGTAGAGAGAAAAGTTAAATGCTTCAATTTGTTTACAAATAAATACTTTATCACACTTTTGTAAGTCATAGATATCTTAAGAGAACGTTTCCTAAATCTGAGAGAGCAAACATTAGAGAATCAGTATTGCAAACAAGAGTCACAAAACTATAATCATCTTTTTAGTTAATTTAGTCCCATGTTACTATTCTTGTTTAATTTGACTGCAACTTTAGTTAGTTTTGGAAATTTTTATCCATTTCAGTTTGATTTGAAAGATCTCAAAAACCTGTATTTTTCCTAAAATCCTCTTTATGAACCTCCTTGAAGATGAAAATCATTTTGCAAGAGAATAAAAACAATTATAAATGACAAAAACTCAGAATGGGCATGGTTAAAGATCTGATGAGATTGAGAGTTTACAATATAGCTGGCAAGGAAATCAGGTTATTTCTGTGACACATAACACTTCAATGATCAAAATATCAAGTGATAACCTTGTATTAAAACATAGTAAAACTTTAGGAATTGCATATCATCTCTAGAATAGTCATAGCATTTACCTAAATGTAACCTAAGGCTTATCATTTGTTTAACAGTGCTTCTGGAGTTATTTAAAATACCAAATAAAAAGGCCTAATGAGTCAAAGAGACTTCATTTACAATTTAAATCTTGGGGAGTTTGTTAAAACCTTAGAAAGGTTTAAAGCACATGCCTAAATAGGATTACAGATTATTACAAAACTTAATTTAACCAAGGTGACAATAAGTGATTCCAAAGGCAAATATGTAGGCGTATATAGCTGTTAGCAAAACTTAGCTTCTTTAACATGAGAAGTTTTGATTAAGTGATCAAAGATCTGATAAAGGCAAAACATAGAAACTGGTTTTTCCGGGAAGACAATGAAAAGAGCAAACAACTTTACATTTTCTTATCAAGAGCAGACCAATAATTCAAAAAAACTTTGTCTTTTGAACAGAAAGAAAAGCAGAATTTCAATCTTATACCCTTGTACTTTTAAAATCCCTTTATTTTAAACTTAGTCCATCCTGACCACATGTAAAATTCCTTTGCAAAGAATTCCCTACAACAAACCTACAACTTTCCTTTACATTGAGATTTTGTCCTAAGCCATTTCTCTCCAAACAACCATTCCCATGTCTTGAATCTTTTTTTTTTTTTTACATATAGCTTTGCTTCCCTTATTTCCATCAGTCTGATGTAGGAAAGACCTTAGGGTTCAAAGCCAGTGGCCAAGAAAGAATTCTTCAGGTGTCTTTGGTGCAAAAAGTTGGTTTCATTAAAGTATGGGGGAGGAGCCCTGGGCAGAAAGAGAGGCAATGGGGTCATGAGGAGTGGCCCATTATATACTTTCAGGTTGGGAGGGGGTTAGGGATAGCTTAAGTCTCTAAGGAATTTTGGAAGCAAGGTTTCCAGGACCTCGAGGGGGCTAGCTATGGTTGGGAAAAGGTCATTTATTACCGTTTAATAACACCTTAGTCATGAGACCCTTCAGATATATATCGGTGGGCCATATGCTTGGGGAATGGTTGCCAACACGTATCTTGGGTGGTTTAGAGATAAAGGAAGTTTCCAAAAGAATTTTTGTATGTTAAAGTAGGCTTACAGGATGCTGGGGTTGGGGGGAGGGGGTTGGACAAAGATTGCCTTTTGCCCTTAACGAAGTGTCAACAATGAGGCAGTTGAGTCCTTAGAGGAATGCCACTCTGCCTGTTTCAAGGACTTGTCAATGGGTTGTAGGTAGTAAGGAAATTTGAGTTTTTCTTCTGCTTTTGTTTCCCACATCAAGTCTTTTTTTTTTTTTAAGATTTTATTTATTTATTTGACAGAGAGAGACAGCGAGAGAGGGAACACAAGCAGGGGGAGAGGGAGAGGTAGAAGCGGGCTCCTGGCTGAGCAGGGAGCCCGATGCAGGGCTCGATCCCAGGACCCTGGGATCATGACCTGAGCCGAAGGCAGACGCTTAACGACTGAGCCACCCAGGCGCGCCAGTTTCCCACATCAAGTCTTAATTATTTTTAGCAGGATTTTAACTCTTACAAACATTAGTCTCCAGTGAAAACTAAGTAGTAAAACCAGTTGTGAACCGTCACACCAGAATTCTTTAGATGGCAAATTTATGAATCAATTAAGCACAAAACATGTTTCCAACAGACTTAAATATCCTTAGTTTCTCTGCAGTAAGAAGTCAAAAGCACAAACCTACATCCAGTAATCAATGCTTTAGCACTTTATCCCACTTGTAAAAGACCTAGATGTCCAATGAATTGAATCCTACTTATCATCCACGCAAAACTCTTAAGTTTCAGGTTACCAAAGACTTTGAAGGCTATCTTAACGATTACCCATGAAAACTTTGAGACAGACAATTAACCATCGTTTTAAGTCATCTTTTTGCTAAGAAATTGCAACAGAGATAACACAAGCTTACCTGACCTTTAGCAAACCTTGATAGAATAAAAGTTTTATATTTAATGCTGATAATTTTAAAGACGTGTCTATCTTAATTAAACCAACAAACTTAAATTAATTTAAATAGTGAATATGTCTCACCTAGGTCCACTTTAAAAAGTCTATCAGTTTGTTCCCCATTGTCAATTTTTACCTGAGACACTGGTGGGGAAAACTGAAGGGAGTGGTGTATGCAGACCGCACCCAAGATGGTGCAGAAACAGGAGGGGGGGGGCGGGGAGGACAAAAGAGGCAAAGTGCAGCCAGAGGCAGAGGAAAAGGGTTCTTGGTTCTAAAGCTCATCCACTTGGACAGATGAGCAAACACCATGTTTTTCCACCAATAAGTGGAATTAGTCAGTCCATGTCAGGCCAGAGAAGACAGGTAACTTTCCCAAAAGAAAGAGAGTTTCAGCAGCTACTTGGGAATATTCCTTCAAGTCCCCTTCCTGAGGTAGACTAACCACAGTTGTCTCCAATTATAGCCATTAACCTGGGAAATGAGTAAGGGAGAGAAGCCTCCACATCTATTAGGAGGAACAGTGAGAGAGAGTGAGAGTGAAAGTCAGCGTCCCTTTTGCTAGGGAGGGCCTGTGTTTCCTTCAGCAACCTAGGTTTATTTGGAGGAGTCCTGTTGAGACAATTATCCAGTATGTCGGGAGGGAGTTTACTGGTCTGGTCACCACCAAACACGTTCTCAAGAGGCCCTTAGGTCTGGGTCCTGATTGAGAGCCCTGAAAGCCTGGATGGATCAAGGGTACCTCCGTCTATTCACCCTGTTTCCTGATAGGTCCCACTGAGGTCATACAGTGAGTGTTACAGGAGCTCAGTCCTTTCCTAAATTTGCAATCCAAATTGTTTTCAGTGGGTTAAAAGGCACCCCAAGGGAGAGTCCTTGGGAACCGAAGAAGAGACCATGCCTTGCCAGGAAGGTCACACCTTATTTTACCTTGCCTTGAAGAACCCACCATGTTTAATCCATACAAAACACTAGGAAAGTTTTACAAGGGGAAATTACCCAATTTTACAGTACCCAATTCAGAGGAGTCCCCGCAGAGAATGGTTTGTTTCCCATCTTGTGATCCTGGTAGGAGTTACCCCATACCTGTTATAGAGAGGTGACTGTGAAGGTGTCCCTACATACCAGCTCTCCCCTGTGAACCCAGGCATCCCATGGTTTCCTACCCAAGGTGAAAGAGTGGCCTAACATATTGGGTCCAGGAGGGCTCAGGTCAGTGGGAGTAGCCACTCTTACCCGTCTGTCACCCAATCCTCCTTGTGTCCTCTGGATTTCCCTAAAAAGTCTGGCCTAATCATAAGGGGCTTAACAAGGTTAATAGTTTAAACTTTAATATTCTTTTTAGAAGGTTAAGAATTCGAATGGAACAGTTAGGGTCTCTCAGTGGGAGGCGTGTGCTGCTTATGGATGAGGCTTCCCGAGGTGTAGCCCCCAGGGCTGGTCTCTAGCCTTTTACGTGTCAAGGAGACCCCAAGGTCACCAATGGTAACCAAAAGGCAGGTTCAGAGTGCTGGATTGCCAGTCCTTATGTGCGCTCCCTAGATGAACCTTAAACAAAGCAGGGAATCCTTTTAACGACCTCATTCTTCAGAACTCTCTTGATTGAGCCCTCATTATTTGGTCAAATAAATTCGCTTGTATTCCTAGCTCCATGATGCCTGATCAGTCAGGCCAATTATAAACCAATTTCAATTATGCTTCCTCACCTTACCCCTTGAGCACTTTTCCTGTCTATATACTTGAGGTGCCATTTGTAAGCATGGCCCTGTTGAAGGGTGCAGACCCCTGAGACTTAGCATCATCATAATTTCATATTTTTGTTGTTGGAACAAGAAAGCTTCAACTATAGGACCCATTGAATTCCCAGCCACTAATGCAATCAGTTGAGGAATTGGCTGGGGGTTTGTAATTCCCTCCTTAATCCCCAAAGTATTCCAAGGGGAGTAAATGCCTAGGAAACATGGGGCTGCCTCCAACTTGTCATATAAAGAGATAGCTCTGAGCCTGCTTAACCGATAATTTGGTGTTGTCTCACAGAGTCAAAGAATGAATCTCACGGACAAAGGAGAGTGAGTGAAGTGATAGAGTTTTATTAAGCAAGGATACAGTAAAAAGCTCTCAGGAGTGGGGCTCCTGGATGGCTCATTCATTAAGTGTCTGCCTTTGGCTCAGGTCATGATCCCAGGGTCCTGGGATTGAGCCCCGCCTTGGGTTCCCTGCTTGGCGGGAAGCCTGCTTCTCCCTCTCCCACTCCCCCTGCTTGTGTTCCCTGTCTTACTGTGTCTCTCTCTGTCAAATAAATAAATAAAATCTTTTTTTTTTTTTTTTTTTTTTTAAAGATTTTATTTATTTATTTGAGAGAGAATGAGATAGAGAGAGAGAGAGGATGAGAGGGGGGAGGGTCAGAGGGAGAAGCAGACTCCCTGCCGAGCAGGGAGCCCGATGCGGGACTCGATCCCGGGACTCCAGGATCATGACCTGAGCCGAAGGCAGTCGCTTAACCAACTGAGCCACCCAGGCGCCCTAAATAAATAAAATCTTAAAAAAAAAAAAGCTCTCAGGAGTGAGAGGAGTCTTGACAGGGTTGCCAACGTGGGCCTCCACTGACAGTCTTTCATTTAGAACTGACCAGGGAGCTTGTGGCCTTATCATTCTTGTGATGTCTTGGCTGGAGTAAGGACTGGTGATTACATCTTTAATGGCTTACTTCTTTTTGAAAGTCTGATTATTCTTTGTTGGTCACAGATGACTGTCATATAAAAGACACCCTCCCCCCCACCCCACATGCCTAGTCTGGTTTGTTCCCTTAACTCTGGTTTCCTTTCACCTCAGCATTATGGGGATTTCTGTGAGCCTGATCCCTTGGCCCCTTCCTATCTCTCCCAACCTAGCCCTGCCTGTCCCTTACTCACCATCAGCATAACAAAGAAGGTTGTATTTTAGATTATGGGCTGTCAGGTTGATCCATAACAGACTATTATCCTTTCTGCCAGCAATTTAGCCATAAAACACACACACACACACACACACACACCATGGACAGTTACTAAAGTGATAGAATTGACCCAGAGTCAGGCTGACCACAGTTTTGAATACACTGATGGACCAAATTTGGACATGCTTATCTAAATCTAATTGGAAATTCAGATCTCTATACAGTCATTTACCCTTAAGTTTTAAGCCATTGCATTTCATCTGTTATTTATGATTTTGTTTAGATTTCAGAAAAAACCCAGTACTTCGTGACACATCTTAATTTATACTTTACCTTTAAGACCTGGTTACTCCCTGAACCGAGAGCACAACATTTATTCATGTGCACAGAAGTTATGAACCACAACCAAAGGTGAAACAATACACTTCTCCAATAAATACAAAGTCATTGGTTCAACCTTGGTTTGAAGAGCGATGAAAACACCACTACCTTTTCTGATAGTTTTAAGGGAGAATCTTCCCACAGGATTGTGGTTTTGGCCAGCCCCTTCCCAGCGTAACAGAGGAAGATGGGGGTCCTGACAGCCATCCTGGGGTTCCCCTTGTTAGTTCTAGTCACTGGAGGCTGATGTGTGGCTGCCTAAGACAGCTACAAAACCCAGCAGCACAACACTGAATATACCTAATGTGCTAATAAGAGAGAGAAAAACTTTCTTTTTTCTCTCACTTAGGATACTAAAGGGCAATAGGGCACCTACCAGCAAAAAGTCCAGAGGCAGAGATCTAGCAACACAGAGAGAATTCGAAAGGTGCATTTTCACAAATGGTAAGCGCATGATAAGCTTTCTTTGCATTCTCTAGGGGTAAGCTATTTCTCAAAAGCCAATTCCCACTATGACTGGCACCTTTGGCATTTATGAAATACTCAGTGTTTTGCACTCAGCTAAAGGAATCTGTGTATTCAGAAAAGAAGTGACTGAAAAAATTCAAGATGTCCTGGTCATCTACTGCCAATCACCATTTCTCACTCCACAGGGATTTACTCCATGGAGAGTACAGCTTCGGGTCTCCCTTTAGGGAAGTTTCCTTCTCATTGCTAGAATAAGTCCAAGTAGATTCTTGACTATCCTCTAAAATCCTGACAAGCAATGTGGAAAGAAAAGAAGAGCACATTTCTGAAAATGGAAGATGTGCATAAATAATAACATTATATAAGGTAAAGATCACAGAATTTATCGAATGTAAAGCATTAACACTACATGTGTTAGGGAATATCACAGTTCAAAGGGCAGGATTTTAATGAATCTCACAAATACAACAAGTACATTGTACACTGTATGCATTGTTGCTTTCAAAGACATTGATCCATTGCTGAGCAACAGGAATGACAAAACAACCTTCCAGCCCCAAAGGGTCAAATTCAGGAACATTTTACAAAATCTTCAGTTTCACCTCAGACAATTGCATTTTATGAATGATTAAATCAAAGTGTCATGATGCAAAGAGAAATAATAACAAGCTTACTGGTAAACCTGTCATAGCTGAGGAAAGAATGAGGTGATCTTCTTTGAAACTAAAAATCTTTTCACACATTATGGAGGCTACTATCAGTACAAGTTGAGAGTAAGGGAGTAATTCTCAAGATTCAACCAGCTATTAATTTCCATTCACTGGGCAAAAAAATATTTCTCGCATTCTGATTTGAGAAAGCACAATGACTTATTTTTTAAAGATTAAGTTATTCTAGAGGAATTATAAACAGGGGGCAGCATCAACACTTAGGTTAGTAGGGTTTTTTTTTTTTTTCCTTTAAGAAATGGGACTGAGTCCTGACTATAACACCATTAAGACAGGCACCTGGAGGTGAGCATACAAATACCAATCAATTTTATGAGCAGCCGGTAGGTCTGAAATTTCTGCCCCCTTTTTATTTTCCTACAGACATAATTGTTTACTTTAGTGCACAACTGTATGAAAGAAATTAGACTCTTTTTACCTGTGAAAACTTATCCTGGCTCATTTGTGAAACCCCAAACTATCCCATACTGAAATAGTTTTAGAAGAGCCTCATATCTATGGACAATCTTCTTGGCTTGTAAAATTCACATGAGCCTTGCATACAAATTCTGTGTATTTTCATTGCTTCCACAACCTTTTCTCTTTTCTTATTATGTTATAGGTTAAGAGGACATAAGTATGTGTTAGAAGTAAACACTTGCAGCATAATATGTGTTAGCATTCCCTCACAAATAAATATTCCCCCAAAGAGCCAAACAGAGTAGAAAGGGCAGGCAGAATGCATTATACTTATTTAGTTTCATTGCATCATTTTATTTAGGGCCTAAAATGATCCCCTTAGCGTGGCTATAATTTCTTTTGGTCTTAGAAAGTGTACATTGGGTTGCTGAGGTCAACTTGATCTCTATATGGTATCCTAAACCAGTGTCATCTCTTAATTAAACACAACTTTCTGGAGACAAGAGGTAAATAGAGAGCAAATTTATATAAATCTTACCGAAATCTGGGAGCATTCTAGATTTTTTCCTTTTCCTCATGCCCCCATATTTAATTTGATAATAAAAATTTCTCTCAGGTTGGCTCTCTCTGCAGTGTCTTCTAATGCCCTGGCTTTAATTCAAACTATCATCATTTCTCACCAGGATTATGACAGTAAATCCACCTGATCCCTCTGCCTCCAGTCTTCCTCTGTATTTATTCTGTCATCTATGCCAATACTATAGTGATGTGTCTAAAGCACAGATTTATTATTTTTTCCATCTTGTTTAAATCTTTTGATTGCCTGGCTAATTCCTTGACAGCAACACTGTTAATAGTATTAAATAGCCCTTGGGAATGTAACACCTGAGCACACAAGCAGGAGTCAAGCAACATACCCTGAGCTGCTGGGACATAGAGACTTCATGGGAAAAGAACTTGAACATGGACCCCAGCAAAAATCCAGATCTATGCAGACATGTCTGATGGAGAAGAAGAACACATAGTAACCTGATTTTAGAAGGTACCAACTGGGGGCCAGAGAGAAAATCTCTAAGAAAAGAATGAATTTACCAGTGCAGACTATATCCAATAGCAGGGACAAGAGTTTGCTAATATATATATAAGATACAGAATAAAATCCAAACTCCTTAATATGTCTGCCATAAACTGTCCTCAATGACACTCAATCTTGCCATTTAATTCTCATTGTTCATTATAACCTGAGCATAGTCTGTTTTCCCATATGGCCATGTAGCATGGTAAGAGCTATAAGAATTTAGTCTCCTATGACTTCTTGTTCTCACATTTGCTATTTCCTCTGCTTATGATATAATTTCTTACCCCTTCTCCTTATTTCCTTTCTTCACCTGGATAAATAAATTAGTTTTGGCAGCCTTCTATAAATCTCAACTCTTCAGACCCTACTATGTGTTGTTAATGTCTTCTTTGAATCCAGTGACTCTATAATTGTAAATCATACTGCAATATAATGATTTCTTTACTTTCTACCTCCTCCATTAAATAGTGGATTCTTCAACAACAAGGGTATTCTAAAAATTGCATGATTAAAATAAATAAATAAATAAATAAATAAATGAATAAATAAATAAATATTGCATGATTAATGCAAAGTCTGATAAAGAATAAATATTCAGTGATTAATTGATTTATTTAATTTAATTGATTAACTTCCCCTAATATTTTGTATCTTTCATACAGTTCTATCTATCTATATTTAATTGATTAATTAACTCCCCCTAATATTCTGTATCTTTCATACAGATCTATCTATCTATATAGAATGTGGCCCCCACCATCCAGATAACATAACAATTGGAGTCCCATCCCCTCCCATTATATACAATTATCTGAGATTATTTGCTTTGCTTTTGCTTTCACTCTACCTGTTTTTCTTTCCCAATTTTCTTAGTTTTCACCTTTACTTTTCCTCCTTTTAAATTTTGTTCTAGTAGTATTAAGAGTATGCTAAGCATTCTATAAATATTTTATATATTTTTATTTGTATTGTGTAAAAGTTTTTGTACAAATTAATAAATAAATCTTGACCTTAAAGGGGCTTAGAATCTACTAAGAGATCCAAGACATGTGCAGCATACAAATCTAATGCATGATTGAAAATGAGAAGTTCCATAAAGGAGAAACGCATAATGTGGTATGAGAGTTCAGAAGATATTCTAGGTAGGTTATCGATAAAGTTGTAGTGGGCACTATGGCTTGTTCACTTACTTGGTGCAAGCAGGAATTTTTTCCAGGCTGCTGGACTGAGGGTCTCATTCTTCAATGACTGAATGTCTCTCTCACTCCCTTGCTATCTGATCCTCTGCTTGGAGCAACTCAAAACTTGGCAGCTGACTTTCATTGGAGTGAGCAATGAAAAGTCAAAGGAAAATGTGACAAGATGGAAGCCACATACTATTGGTAAATCTAATTTTGGAAGTGATATCCCATCATCTTAACTCTATTATATGGTAGAAGAGAGACACATTAGGTACAGTCCATATTCAAGGGGAGGAGATTACATAAGTGAGTAAATACAAGGAGGCAGAGATCATCTAGAGACTGCCTGCCACATATATACCTCATGGGACTTTCATTACAAATGAGACAAAACAACAGCAAACAAAAATAGAAAGGTAACACAGGCCCACCTTCAAGCAATTCACATGGCTGTTTTTCAAAAGACACTTTGGAAGGAATGACAAAAGGAATGGTAAACAAGAAAATTGCAAATATGAGCAAATCTAAATAAGGGTTGACAGTATAAAACAATAATAATAGTTTGATGAATAATATGGAGTGTAATTTTAAAAAAAACAGACAAAATTATAAACAAAGGAAGAGAGCAAGACATCAATAATATAAGAGAAGCAACTGAACGTAAATTGTCCAAGGCCCTTGTATTGTTTTAGAGTTTCCTAAATCCATGTACGCATATTACATTTTAGAGGTAACCACTGAAGTATAGACATAAATTCTGTTGTTTCCAGGCTGGTAGAATGAGTCTAAGGATATGTGTTTGGTGGAAAGGAATTACGACTATAAATAAAACCCAATTGGCCCAAAAAAAACACAGACAATATGAACACTGGAAGACATGCAAAAAGTGGGGTAAACAGAAATCACAGAATGGTAGAAAATAAAAGGTTTGGAAATAAAGAAAGTACAAAGTAAAAGAGCTACCAATTAAGCAGAATCCACAGAAGATAGCACTGATTAGATAGGGGTCCCAAGGAAAAAGAAAAACTAATGACCTGCCACGTTTCACTAGTGTGATTAGAAAGTTGACTGTGATATAATCAGAATTAGGGAATACGGGACGGGTTGCTATTTAGTGAAAATGCACAACTTCAGTTTTGAAAATGTTATTTAGGATTCAGCGGTATTTCCTGAACAACACTATTGGTTGAATCTGAGTTGCCTGTGAAACATCCAAATGAACTGTTCATTCAGACAGAGTACAGAAGCATAGATGTATGCACTAATGGCAGAGTTTCTTGTCAGACAGACCTTGGATTAAATCCCAGTTTTTCCATTTACTAGCTGTGTGATTTGGACCAAGTCACTTTAGTGTTTCTAGCCTCAGATTTTTCAACTTCATGATGGCCAAGAGTATCACTGTTGAAAGAATTCATTCAATTAAACAAGATAATGAATATAAAATGTTTAGAACAGTGCCTGATACACAGTGTGTGATTACTTTTTTTTTTTAAAGATTTTATTTATTTATCTGAGAGAGAGAATGGGAGACAGAGAGCATGAGAGGGGTGAGGGTCAGAGGGAGAAGCAGACTCCCCGCTGAGCAGGGAGCCCAATGTGGGACTCGATCCCGGCACTCCGGGATCATGACCTGAGCCGAAGGCAGTCGCTTAACCAACTGAGCCACCCAGGCGCCCCACAGTGTGTGATTATTAAAAGAACTTATTTACAGTCGATTCTATTCCCTTTAATGGCCATGATTTTTATTTATTTTTTATTTTTTATTTATTTTATTTTATTTTATTTTTGTTTTAAGAGTTCAGCTTTTTATTGAGCAGCTTATAGAAGAGGTTTAGTCAAAAAGACCAAAGCCCATGTCATCAACAGACTCCTCAAATTGTTCCTTCTTTGCTTCCACTTTCTTCTCCTCAGCTGGGGCAGCCGCGTGGAAGGAGCAGGACCTCCAGCTGGTGCAGCGCCAGCTGCTGGGGCCAGTCCACCAGCTCCTACGTTGCAGATGAGGCCCCCCAGTGTTGACGTTGGCTAGGGCCTTTGCAAACAAGTCAGGCCAGAAAGGTTCAACATTCACACCAGCTGCTTTAATGAGGGCATTGATCTTATCCTCCGCGACCGTCACCTCATCGTCGTGCAGGATGAGGGCCGAGTAGATGCAAGCGAGCTCCGAGACCGAGGCCAGAGGGCGGGCGAGTGCTGAGCGAACGCTGCCGGGCACCGTGCTAGTCGCCGGATGAAGTGAGGGCCTCACCGCAACGCGGCCTTAGCTTCCTCGGAAGGACCCAGCACCTTAGCGGCAGCTGAGGAAAAGACTGGCCATGACTTTTTAAAAACCTCATAAATAACATTTTTTATTCAAAATGCAGCATCAAATGAAACTGCATCTTGAATTTAATTTTCCTAAAAGCAAATCTACTGAAAGACTAACATGCTATAAGGTTCCTGTTGAAGTACCCCATCATGTGGGTCATATTTGTCAATATTTTTAGGAGAGTGTTGTCATGGAGTCATACAGTTCCTTGCCACCAATACCAGATGTCTACTCAGAGTTCAGAAACAGTTTTTCAGATTTTACAGTATCAGACAAGCTTGCCAGGAGATCGGCAATACAATAATTTACTAAAAATTCTTAGATCATTCACTTGAATAAATCGTAGAGAATAAATGAAGCCAGCATATTTCTACTATTCTTATCTTGTATAAGAGGGAGCTGACAACTCGAAAAACTTCAATTTGTATATGGATTCATGACTTCTCAGTGAAAATATAAACTGAGATAAAGTAAGTCATCTAATGTAAGAGAAGGAACCTAATTAAATTTTAAAAAGAAAAAAGAAAGGGAGTCACTTCAAGACAGTGTATTGTTCTGGCAACAATGCTGGGTAGCCTTTGACATTAATACTTATAAGATCATGGAAATCATGTACTAATTCTAAGCCCATTTTCTTTCTCTTTTAAAAATGTTTTGTTTGTTTCTTTTTTTATTTCAAGATTTTTCTTGGGGCGCCTGGGTGGCTCAGTTGGTTAAGCGACTGCCTTCGGCTCAGGTCATGATCCTGGAGTCCCTGGATCGAGTCCCGCATCGGGCTCCCTGCTCGGCAGGGAGCCTCCCCCTCAATCGGGCTGGATCCCAGGACCCTGGGATTATGACCTGAGCTGAAGGCAAACGCTTAACCAGCTGAGCCATTCAGGCGCCCCATCTCTTTTAAAAATATTTTAAAATAATTTGAAACTAGTAATTTCATAAAATAAAGATACTCTCTTACATAATCATAGTACAATTATAAAATGAAGTGTATTTTTTGTCTCATTTTCATTTCTCTAGAAGTTTGATTTGGGTCAATTTTATATCTACCTGTTCTCTACTTAACTTTCTTTTTATTTATTTATTTTAAAAGATTTTATTTATTTTTTTTGAGAGAGAGAGAAAGAGTGAGAACACGAGTGGGGGGAGGAGAGGGAGAAGCAGACTCCTGGCTGAGCAGAGAGCCTGACATGGGGCTCGATCCCAGGACCCTGAGACCATGACCTGGTCAGGACCCTCATATCATGACCTAAACTGAAGGCAGATGCTTAACCGACAGAGCCACCCAGGTGCCCCTCTCTACTTAACTTTTTAACACATAAAATATGGTTATAATATCTTTTATATGACCATTCTGCTAATTCAAATATCTCTGTCAGTCCCAGGTCAATTTTATAAATTAATTTTTTATTTTGAAAGAGTTTGACTCACAAGGAGTTGCAAAAATAGTGCAAAGATTCCCCATGTATTCTTCCTCTAACTTTGTTCAATGATAATACCTTATACAAGCATAGTGCATTGTCAAAAAGAAAATTGACATTGGGACAATACTATTAACTCAAATACAAACCTTTATTGGAATTTCTCAGGTTTTGCATGTACTCGTGTGTGTGTGGACACTGAGTAGGGAGAATGGTTCTATGAAAGTTTGTCACATATATAGATTTGACTAACAAAACTACATTCAGGATACAGACTGTTCCCTTACCATACACACAAATAAAACTTCCTTCATATTACCATATTACTCCTTAATTGCCATTCCCTTTTTCCACCTCTAACCTCTGGCACTCACTGTTATGTTTTCCATCACTATGACTTTGTCACTTCAAGGTTGTTATGTAAAGGAAATCACTCAGTAAAATCCTCTGAAGTTAGATACATACAAATACACATAAAATACATGTGTTTCTAAATCTATCTTTATAGATATATTTCTATATTCAACATCTATATCTATATAGAACTGATTTTTAGAAAACTCAAATCTCTCCAAATGACTTAGCTTAAGAATGGCATTGCTCTTACTTAAGATTTAGAGACTATCACGATATTACTGCTTATTTATTTAACGATTATTCTAGATGGTTGTTTATGCAGTGGATAATTTTGTCTTTGTTTTTTCTAGTTGTCTGATTGGTTGTTTCATTAGTTTCGGGAGAAGGGGATTGGAGTTTGAATTAAGTTCAGCTTAGTGCATCAATTTAAAGAAGCTCTCTTAGTTATTGTCAAAAAAATCAATCATTGAATTATGTTTGAATAAGATATATCAAATATGAAAGAGGAGACTATTATTTCATACACTATAGCAAAAAATAGCCCAAATATTCTCTATTCAACAGGAAATCCCCTGCTATATGAATATCGTTGAATAATTGGCACAAAGCTGGTAAATTCTTTCATAGATATGATTTAGATGAACTAATATATTTCATAATTTACATAGTTTAAATATTTAACAGTTAAACTATATTTGAAATAGTTTATATTTGTAGTAGTCAAACCATTACAAACACATTTTGGGGACTTAAGTAGTTAAAATATTACATTTGAAAGACTAGCAATCAACCTGTTAAATTTTTTGACTCTGTTTACTTACAATTAACTAATAATTTTAGAAAGATGATCTGTAGTCAAGGTAACAAGGATCAGAAAATGGATAGTGAAATTATAAGAAACCTTGCCCTATATGGCCCTGTTTACCACAGTACAGTGTGTTCGCTGTGTTCCTGTGGGCACCAGAATGTAAACATGCTTTGACCTTCTCTTCTTTACCTTGCTGAGAAAAGTAATTTCAATAGAACATTTAAATTCTCTGAGAGCATAAAAAAAAAAATTCTCTGAGAACAGTTTTCACAAATACAGTTGTAACTTATGTTTCTATGACTGCGGTCCAATAATCTATAATTCCTGACTTATTTCTCTGTACAATCACTTTAAAGCAAAGTAAAATGTAAAATTGATTTCAAGAGAGATGAAACTATAAAAACATTATTTTTTGTAGTATTCCAAAGTCTCTAATGAACCTATCGTGTTGATGAGATTTATGTAGTACGGGAAAATTTTCAAAATGTTTATTCAGAAGATGTATGCAGATACTATTATTAATTCATTTTTAAGTGTACAATACTGGTGTACAAGTAAAGTGGTGGGGTACTTAAATTGCTTCCATTATTACAGAATTATTTCTTAGAAAAATAGACACTAACTTTAAGCACTTTTGGCACTACAGATTTTAATCTATATACCATTCTGAATTTCTAAGGGTAAAACTTGCCAAAATAAGCCTATTTGCTCAACTATATGTGACACAACAATACTGGGGAATGATAACAGACTTGATTTTTTTTCCGTAGTTTTTTTCTTGCCTCCTGGATCTACCTATTAACTTAATGGCATCCATTCCTTGTGTAGATGGGGCTTGGGAGGTGGGGGACACAAGTGAAAGCAAAATAACCAGCCAACTTTCTTTTCTTTTTTTTTTTTAATTTTATTTTGTGCCAGCCAACTTTCTTAAGCGACTGTTTTAAAAACTCATATCTCATCCTATAGTTTTAAACCAAGGCACTTTTAAATTTGAATAGCTGACCTGTTTGAAAAAAGTGTGTGTGTGTGTGTGTGTCTGTGTGTGTTTAAGATTTATTTATTTATTTGAGAGAGAGAGAAGGAGAGAGAATCTCAAGCAGACTCTGTGCTGAGTGTGGAGCCTGACCTGATAGAAGGCACAGGGCCCAAAACTTGAACAATGGAAATGAGAGCCCATGATTAAAAAATCAGTGGGAATTATACACCACAGTAGAAGCCAAGAAGATGCTGCTGATGTGAGGATGAGACATTTTTCCTTTATATGAGAATAATATGTGAGCCCTTGACTGAAATTTCTCATTTATCTCTCCAGATCTGTTCTTTTCTGTGTTGCCTTGGACCTAGAGGTTTACTTGTATAGACTGTCTCATTTAGGCTTTGTTGCCATTTGGCTCATGCTTGGATTTGGACAATAAGTATTGGCAAGACATAAGAGAAAGAGAGAGAGAGAGTGGGAAGGAGAAATAGGTCAAGGTTTTTACTTATATTCTCCACCTACTCCCTCCATACCTCAACTCACTCTATCTGTTCCTCATAAGACAAATTTTGGCAGTGACTGCCTTCTTCTCCATGATCTATGACTATTCATTTTCACTAGGTTCCAGGTATTGCCTTTCCTGATGTTTCTAAAGAAACAGGTATAGGAAACCTCCCCCTCTCCGAATCCCTGGTGATTCATCATCCCCTATTGATACCCCTTAACTTTACCCATACCTCTGTAAATAATCCCATCTTCATATTCTCTTCCTTTACTCTTTTAAGTGTGCCATTTAACACCTGATCTTGAGTTTAGACTACCATCTGGCAAAAATAGGAGGAAAGGTGAAGGTCAAAATTACTGAACTGATTAAATACTTATCACGAAAACACTAGAAGCCATGAGTTTCTTTTGAATCAGTAGATTATTTTTCTACCAATAGAGGAAATGCTGTACAAAAACTAAGTAAAATTCTATTAGACACATAAAGAAATTTCTCATTTTGTACATTTGAATTTATGGTCTTGAAAATTCAACCAACTACATATAAAAGTATTGCTTTTCAATTTTGTTTTGACAGCAATTTCCAAAAATAAATTTTGACTCATTCCAAAAGATATCCTTTCTTAAGAAATTCTCTAGATTATTTTTTAAAGTTACAAAACTGAATATTAGTCTCAAATCAAATACTCATTTACAGATAAATTTTCTCAACTTCTCTATAACTTATTTATAAAATCGGTATTAGAGCTTAATTGTATGCTTAGAGTCATTTGTGTTTCAGAAGTAGTACAGATGCAATCATTATTTTCAGCTTGGACTAGTTTTAAATTTACCATTAATTTATTAATGGTAATATATATTATCCCGAGGGATAATATTAAATGGCCATTAATTTATTAAAGTTTATCCAATTGTATGACTTACAAAGATTGAAAATTAAACCCACAATGTCTTTAAACTCAATACCCTTGAGCTGTGGTTTTCCTTTTCAAGGAGATCTGTGACTACACATACATGTATATATGTGTGTGTTTCTCTGTGTGCAGTTGTGTTGAGTAAACCCCAAATAAGATAAACCCAAAGAAATCCAGGACAAGACACATCATAATCTAACCTCTGAAACCAAAGACAAGAAAAATCTTGAAAGCAGCGGAGAGAAATGATGCACTGCTTATCTGAGAACACTAATTCAAGTGACAGAGGATTTCTCATCTGAAACCATAAAGGCCAGAAAAAAGTGGCACGACATTTTTCAAGTGCTGAATAAAAATAACTGCAAATTCTACATCTGATGAAAATATCCTTTAGGATAAAGACATTCTCAGATGAAGGAAACCAAAGAGAATTTGTCACTAGCAAATCTATCATTAAAAAGTGACTGAAGAAATGTCTATAAACAGTAAGGAAATTATCACAGAAGAAGGTTTACTCTTTCAGAAAAGAAAAGAAAAAAACTCTGGAATGGGTGAAAATAAGACTGGATACAACAGACTATCCTTCTTCTCATGAGTCTTAATACATATTTGATGATTAAAGGAAAAATTATACCATGTGATGTGTTGTTTAAGATATGTAGAAGAAACGACTAAGTCTACGATTTTGTAAAAGTAGGGAAGGTAAAGGAATCTAAATGAAAGTAACTTTCTACACTTCACGTGAAGTGATAAAACATCAATACCAGTAGACTCTAAGTCACATAATGTATAGTATATTATCCCGAGGGACCACTAAGAAAACAATACACAATTATGTACTGAAAAAACTAGAAATAAATCAAGATAAGCCTTTTTTTTCTTTTTCAAGTGTTAAAATACACCAACAAGGTGGCATAAAAGGAGAGGTATTTCAATGTTTCCGTCACAAGACAATGGATACAGGGTCTGGGATGCCCTAACGAGGGAGCTGCCCATGGATTGAAGGTTAGATTTGGGATCCACAGGGACAAATTAAAAATGAAAGAACAGGAAATTCCCACCAGGAATCCCATGGGGTGATATACAGTCACTGTAAATTTAATTATGAAAAGTCAGCAAATAAAAAATGGTGACCAAGAAAGTCAAAATGCTAAGGTCACCAAAAGTACAAAGTCAAGCCAAACGAGACCAGAGTGAGAGGAGGTCTACAGAAAGTGGAGAAGTTGGAGGAGGGAAGGCTGGTTCAGGGCTTGTGGCTTGGGCTGGCAATTGTGTAATGCATTATGGGGAGGGCATCTGACTCATTTGAGGTACAGGGAGCAGGAAGTCAGTGTAGGGGACACATAAAAGCAATTAACAGGTTTCTATACCTTTAAGGAGATTTTCCTATATTGTCTCCCTCAATCCTCTGTGCAACAAGAAATTTTAGTCTCATTTTACAAATGACACACCCAAGACTAAGCAAATTTAATAACTTAGATAAAATTATTTAGCCAAATAGGAGTAAACTAAGATACACATGTATCGTATGGGCACGTTCTACAGCTGGACTGAACAAATGATCTGGGTTGGTAAGAATGAAATAATCTCTTCACTATGTTTTCCCCTCCAATATCATGCAGCATGAATTTGTTTAGGTCAAGGCAAACAAACCGTTTTTTAAAGCTTTTTCTTTTATTATAGAAACAGAAAAATTCTTAAAATAAAACAAAGCAGGGCTTTGGTTGACTGAGATCACAAGATTTTAAAGAATAAAGTAAAAGCCAAAGGCGGGGAAAAAAAAACAAAAATGAAAGTTATACAATGGAATCTTTTTTTTTTTCAGTTAAAATATTAGTGTGTGTTATTTGCCTTTATCACTTTTTAAGTGATGAATCTTGTAGAAAAGTGATGCATCACCACTCATATTTACTATTCTGAGGAATCAGTGTTGCCCAGTGTTTAAGAATACAGGCTCAAAGGCAATTGACATGGATGAATCTAGAATCTGCTACTTCTTAACTGTGCAAACTTGGGGTGATATTAACCTCTTTCAGGTTTAGTACACTCATCTGTAAATCGGGAATAATCATTGAGGTGCTTATAGATTAAATCAATGATATGTATAAAATAATACATATCTTCTTGGCAAAGTATTTTTTGAAAAGCCGTCAACTTTTTAATAAATATCTACACTGTTTACTTAGAAATATTGATAGAGTGCGCCTGGGTGGCTCAGTTGGTTAAGCGACTGCCTTCAGCTCAGGTCATGATCCTGGAGTCCCTGGATCGAGTCCCGCATTGGGCTCCCTGCTCAGCAGGGAGTCGGCTTCTCCCTCTGACCCTCCCCCCGTCATGTGCTCTCTCTCATTCTCTCTCTCTCAAATAAATAAATAAAATCTTAAAAAAAAAAAAAAGAAATATTGATAGGAGTTGGCCAAAGTCTTGACCTCCCTTGAGGAATTAATCTCCACTTCTATGTACACTTTGAATCCTGAACAAAAGAACTAGAAAATGACTCATTGTCACTTGGAACCTGCGTGAAACAGGATAGCAGAATCAAAGAAAATGCAGGCCTGCTTTGGAAAGAGTATCTCAAAGTATATCCCCTACCTAAACTGAGTCCAACCTGCCATGTGGAACAAAGAATAGTACATGGTTAATGAGTATATTATATGGCCTTTAGAGAAAATCAGTGTAGCAAAAAATAAAATAGTCTGAAAAAATACAGTAGAAATATAATGCTTAGTCAGTATTAGGAAGATAAGGAAAAGGGATTACTTGGAAGGAAATGATTGCAAAGAAAAACAAGCAGCAGTTTTTCTCACAGCTGAAGACCATAGAATAAAAGCCGAAAGCTAAGCTCCTAGGTAGAATAGTATGAATTCCAACCGTGTACAGTGGAGGAGCTGATGAAGACTAATTTCTCAAGAAGAAAATGTTTTAAAAATTAAGCACCTGAATCAATATGTCATTCTGGTTTAAAAGGAAAAAAAAGTGGGAGTGGATTTTTATTTTTTAATCAAATGTAAATATAAAGACAAAGATCCTTTACAACTTTAAGTGATCAGTGTTACCGTGAGTGATTGCTGTAATTTTATTTTTGTTAGGCACACACCAATGAAAGAATTAACTCTTTGTTTCTGGTAGTTTTATCAACAATATGATCTTATTTTAGAATATTCTAAAATGATACAAACATTGGTCATTGTAAAAAAAAATCCTATTCATTTTAAACAACTTACAAAGTATGACTCTGTAATCAGAGTCTAGATTTTTTTATAACTCATTTTAAAAATTAAAACATCAGAATTAGAACTTCCATTTTTTAAAGATTTTATTTATTTATATGACAGACACAGAGAGAGAGAGAGCACAAGTAAGCAGAGTGGCATATATGTATTTTAGTACAATATATAGGTATTTTTCTTTTACCTAATATGAAATGATGTCAAACTTGTGAGATGCATAAGAGATAATTTATAAAATCACTTGGATAAGTTTCTCCTTAATATTTTTCATTTTTTTCCTATCAGAAATCTTAGTATATATTCTTTTTCCTTTTATTAAATTTCATATATAAGTTAAAAAAGATTTTCTATAACAAGTTCTGAAGCCAAATATAAAAGAAAATAAATTTTATTCTGAAGAACTATCATTTATTATTGCATTTGCTTAGGAATATGATGGTCATGTTTTAATGTTAGTAAACAAAAGGAGAAGTAAAATCTAGAAAATACCACTCTGTCTGTATCTTTTCTCAAAGGACAGAGATTAAATGTCATGCTTTGGACTTGATTTGGGATATTATATTTCAATTTTAAGAAACCTCCAATTGCACCTATAACCAAAGAAGCCCCAAGTACTCTAGGCACTAAAATTATTCTTTTCTTTAAGGTCTAAATAAAATAATTCAAACTGGATCTTCTGTTGTTGCAGGAATTAGAATCCTGCCTTGAAAATTCATAAAGATGAGCTAGAAAGGGGAATGCAGATGACTATGTTCTTAACCCCCCTCACTGAAAATTTCTCTCCCCAAAAACTAGGTGACCATCTCCCACTATGCTATGTTCTATAACCAGAACGCATGAACAAAAGTTCTCCAAGGCAGGGCAATCACAAGGCTAAAACTAAATGTATAAGTTAATAAAACTTATTTAAGATTTGGGGGGTGGGGTGGGAAGTTGGTAAGAGCAACCATAGCATTAAACAGAAAACAACCAAATAGTTGATGCTACACAAAGAGTAATGAACTATGAACACATAGAGCCACATAGATGAACTCAAATGCATGATGTTAAGTAAAAGAAGCCAGACTCAAAAGGTATGGTCCAATTTATATCTAGGCAAAACTCAATAGAAATATAAAAGACAAAACTATAGGGACAGAAACAGATCAGTGGTTGCCGGGGTAGGGGAAGAGAATAGACCATAAAGGGACATGAAAGTTTATGGAATGAAGTGTCAGACACTTTGTGGTGATGTTTACTTGACCACAGACATTTATCAAAATTCATAGAACTATAGAACTAAAAACAAGGATTTTGCTAAATGTAAATTATACTTCAATGAGCCTCACTTAAAAAAAAAAAAAAAGAATGCTGTGCCATATTATTTTTCCTATCCCTTACCTATATTTTCAGAGGACTTCTTAAAAGTCCTCTCTCCACATAGCCCCAACTTCCTAATTGATTCTCAAATCAGAAATTCCAGCTCCCCTTACTCTTGGTTCCCATTTCCAGGATCCCTAAATTTGTGTCTTCCTAATCTCTCCAAAACCCAAATGAATCAGTTTGCTTACAAAAAAAAAAAAAAAAATCATTAGCAGGCATAGACTTTTTTGCCACTCATTGATTTGAACCAATTCATAACTTGCTCCTGTTCATAACAACAGACATTTTGAAGTGATTCTTTTCCTTTTTCTTTTCTTTTCTTTTTTTTTTTTACAAATAAAAGAGCCATCTCTCTCTGAGGGTGATTTACCACTATCGTTGGCATTCTCAAAGGCCTGTGGAAGCTTCACAGTCTTCCTTACCAGTCTCTGCAATACCAGATGTACTTTTTAACAAGGACTCTGTTGCCAATACCAATGCTTTCCTTCCCTGACCAGCACTTTCCAGAAAAATCAAAGGATTAAGTGCTAGAAAATTCATCTCCTACTGAAATTTCTTTACAAACTATCACATTTGATTGCCCAGTCTCTTCAGTGACTAGGCATATTAATTGTTCAAAGGGCAAAAAGAACATACTGCATCAATTTGTCCATTTATTTGCTCACTTTCCTCCATAGATTACTATTTAGATTTATTTTATATTTTATATTCAGAACTGATTCTATGTTAAGAGAAGAAAAATTAGTGTTAATCCAAGGAAATGAAAGATTTAAAAACTGCTTTGCACAGCTGCCTTTATTAGTATTACATGGTAGTCTGAAGCTTACGGATACAAGTGAGAACATACTAATATCCCCAGTCCCTTCTGCCCCTCACTCAGCCGGTCTTGAGGTGTTATGTCTTTTAGGAGATAATTCTCCATGGTATGTGTCACCTGAGCAAAAGGCCTTGACATCTACACTAGAGGATGTCTTAATAAGGATGTTAGTATAGCAAAGGGAATTGGAAAATAAAGATAGTGTCTCCTTCTAGAGCAGTGACAGATTTGTTTCCTGATCAGAATTATCAAAATAATGTCTTCCTTCAGTTACAAAGGTTATGCAGGTTGGACACGTTGGCCAGGAGCTCCCTTGAAAAGATCGGGGTTGCTAAGCCAGGAGTACTCAGCTGTGATGCAAAACCACTGATTGTACTTCCACATCCGGGCCACCTCCTGTGGCATTTAAGGGAAAGAGGGGAAAGGATGTGACCACAAAACTCATGAGGACTGCAGTGCCAGGAGTAATGAAGTCCTTTGTTTCGGACCCATGGTCCCAGGTCTTCGGCCAGCCTTCACAAAACTGTGGTGACCTCAAATCAGGTCTCAACTGGTACCAAAAGATTGGGATCATTCCCTGCCTATTTTCAGACCACAATGCTTTGAAACTAGAACTCAATCACAAGAGGAAAGTCGGAAAGAACTCAAATACATAGAGGCTAAGGAGCATCCTACTAAAGAATGAATGGGTCAACCAGGAAATTAAATAAGAATTTAAAAAGTTCATGGAAACCAATGAAAATGAAAACACAACTGTTCAAAATCTTTGGGATGCAGCAAAGGCAGTCCTAAGAGAAAGTATATAGCAATACAAGCTTTTCTCAAGAAACAAGAAAGGTCTCAAGTACACAACCTAACCCTACACCTAAAGGAGCTGGAGAAAGAACAGCAAATAAAGCCTAAACCCAGCAGGAGAAGAGAAATAATAAAGATCAGAGCAGAAATCAATGAAATAGAAACCAAAACAACAGTAGAAGAGATCAATGAAACTAGGAGCTGGTTCTTTGAAAGAATTAACAAGATTGATAAACCCCTGGCCAGACTTATCAAAAAGAAAAGAGAAATGACCCAAATCAAAAAAATCATGAATGAAAGAGGAGAGATCACAACCAACACCAAAGAAATACAAACAATTATAAGAACATATTATGAGCAACTCTATGCCAACAAATTAGATAGTCTGGAAGAAATGGATGCATTCCTAGAGATGTATCAACTACCAAAACTGAACCAGGATGAAATAGAAAACCTGAACAGACTTATAACCACTAAGGAAATTGAAGCAGTAATCAAAAATCTCCGAATAAACAAAAGCCCAGGGCCAGGTGACTTCCCAGGGGAATTCTACCAAACATTTAAAGAAGAATTAATACCCATTCTTCTGAAACTATTCCAAAAAATAGAAATGGAAGGAAAACTTCGAGACTCGTTTTATGAGGCCACCATTACCTTGATCCCCAAACCATACAAAGACCCCAACAAAAAGGAGAATTACAGACCAATATCCCTGATGAACATGGATGCAAAAATTCTCACCAAAATACTAGCCAATAGGACCCAAGAGTACATTAAAAGGATTATTCACCATGACCAAGTGGGATTTATCCCTGGGCTGCAAGGTTGGTTCAACATCCACAAATCAATCAATGTGATACAATATATTAATGAAAGAAAGAACAAGAACCATATGATCCTCTCAGTAGATACAGAAAAAGCATTTGACAAAGTACAGCATCCTTTCTTGATCAAAACTCTTCAGAGTATAGGCATAGAGGGTACATACCTCAATATCATAAAAGCCATCTATGAAAAACCCACAGCGAATATCATTCTCAGTGGGGTAAAACTGAGAGCTTTCCTCCTAAGGTTGGGAACGTGGCAGGGATGTCCACTATCACCACTGCTATTCAACATAGTACTAGAAGTCCTAGCCACAGCAATCAGACAACAAAAAGAAATCAAAGGCATCCTAATTGGCAAAGAAGAAGTCAAACTCTCACTGTTTGCCAATGATACGATACTTTATGTGGAAAACCCAAAAGACTCCAGCCCAAAACTGCTAAAACTCATACAGGAATTCAGTAAAGTGGCAGGATATAAAATCAATGCACAGAAATCAGTGGCATTCCTATACACCAATAACAAGACAGAAGAAAGAGAAATTAAGGAGTCGATCCCATTTACAATTGCACCCAAAACCATAAGATACCTGGAATAAATCTAACCAAAGAGGCAAAGAATCTGTACTCAGAAAACTATAAAATACTCATGAAACAAATTGAGGAAGACACAAAGAAATGGAAAAACGTTCCACGCTCATGGATTGGAAGAACAGATATTGTGAAGATGTCAATGCTACCTAGAGCAATCTACACATTCAATGCAATCCCCATCAAAATGCCATCCACTTTTTTCAAAGAAATGGAGCAAATAATCCTAAAATTTGTATGGAACCAGAAAAGACCCTGCATAGCCAGAGGAATGTTGAAAAAGAAAAGCAAAGCTGGTGGCATCACAATTCTGGACTTCAAGCTCTATTACAAAACTGTCATCATCAAGACAGTATGGTACTGGCACAAAAACAGACACATAGATCAATGGAACAGAATAGAGAGCCCAGAAATGGACCCTCAACTCTATGGTCAACTAATCTTTGACAAAGCAGGAAAGAATGTCCAATAGGAAAAAGTCTCTTCAACAAATGGTGTTGGAGGGGCGCCTGGGTGGCTCAGTCGTTAAGCGTCTGCCTTCGGCTCGGGTCGTGATCCCAGGGTCCTGGGATCGAGCCCCGCATCGGGCTCCCTGCTCAGCGGGAAGCCTGCTTCTCCCTCTTCTACTCCCCCTGCTTGTGTTCCCTCTCTCGCTATGTCTCTCTCTGTCGAATAAATAAATAAAATCTTAAAACAAACAAACAAACAAACAAAAACAAATGGTGTTGGAAAAATTGGACAGCCACATGCAGAAGACTGAAACTGGACCATTTCCTTACACCACACACAAAAATAGACTCCAAATGGTTGAAAGACCTCAATGTGAGACAGGAGTCCATCAAAATCCTAAAGGAGAACACAGGCAGCAACATCTTCAACCTCAGCCACAGCAACTTCTTCCTAGAAACATCTCCAAAGGCAAGGGAAGCAAGGGCAAAAATGAACTATTGGGACTTCATCAAGATAAGAAGCTTTTGCACAGCAAAAGAAACAGTCAACAAAACCAAAAGACAACGTACAGAATGGGAGAAGATATTTGCAAATGACATATCAGACAAAGGGCTAGTATCCAAAATCTATAAAGAACTTACCAAACTCAACACCCAAAGAACAAATGATCCAATCAAGAAATGGGCAGAAGACATGAACAGACATTATTCCAAAGAAGACATCCAAATGGCCAATAGACACATGAAAAAGTGCTCAACATTGCTCAGCATCAGGGAAATCCAAATCAAAACCTCAATGAGATACCACCTCACACCAGTCAGGGTGGCTAAAATTAACAAGTCAGGAAACGAAAGATGTTGGCGGGGATGCGGAGAAAGGGGGACCCTCCTCCATTGTTGGTGGGAATGCAAGCTGGTGCAGCCACTCTGGAAAACAGTATGGAGGTTCTTCAAAAAGTCGAAAATAGAGCTACCATGTGACCCAGCAATTGCACTACTGGGTATTTACCCCAAAGATACAAATGTAGGGATCTGAAGGGGTACGTGCACCCTGATGTTTATAGCAGCAATGTCCACAATAGCCAAACTATGGAAAGAGCCAAGATGTCCATCGACAGATGAATGGATAAAGAAGACGTGATATATAATTTGAATGCTATTGCGGACTGAATTGTGTCCCCCCAATATTCTTATGTTGATGTCCTAACTGCTAGTATGACAGTATTTAGAGATGGGACCTCTAATGAGGTAATTAAGGTTAAATGAGTTTGTAAGAGTGGGGCCCTAATCCGATAGGACTGATGTTTTTATAGAAGAAACCCCAAAGACTCTCTCTCTCTCTCTCCCTCCATGCATTATTTATTTTCCTCAGTGAAGGCAGTCTATAGGTACTAGATACTAGGTTAAATATGGAGGGAACTCCTTATGGAAAATATCTAATGTCAGGGACCTTTTTTTCATTCTTATTGGTTTCTATGTAAGAGATCAATGCAAAAAGAATAATTCCTAGAAATACTGAAGGGGTTATTTATCAGCTGGTTGAGACAATCCTGGTTTGTTTGCCCTCACATTTATTCCTTGCCCTTCCTGACTTCTGCTCTGTTCACAGGCTGCATTTCCTAGGATTCACTGGGTTCTGTTAATGGGAGATCAGGAGAAGCCAGGGTATGTCTCCCCTCCCCCTGCCTCAGCTACTCCTCCAACAGCTCCCATCTGCTCCATGGCTCCATCTCCCACCAGAAAAGCCCAGTGGATCCAGCCTCTCTCGGACAGTACTGGCCTCTACACTTTAATATCATCCTCCTACCTTTGTCTCGACAACCTACAGGCGTAACGACTTCCTACTTTTGCTAGCATCTGTTACCTCACCATTCTATCTGCATCCCCGCCACCCATACAACCAATTCCTTAGAGTAAATCCTCTCTGTTGTAAATTCTTTTCTTATTGAAGTATAGTTGACACACAATGTTACTTTAGTTTCAGGTGTACAAATAGTGATTCAACAGCTCTGTACCTCATGATATACTCACCACAAATGCAGCTAGCATTTTTTGACTTATTTATTCCACAACTGGTATCAGTAAATTCTTAAAGTAGTTGTAAATTTTCTTATTTAGATCCTAATTGGATTATTTATTTTCTTGTTTAACTATGCTCTGCCTTATTCCAGATAAGGCTTAAGATGATTTGGGGAAAACGGTGAAATAGGAGAAGATATCAAAACTTTGAAGTGGAGTTTTTTTAAAGCTGGAAGATGATCTAAAATAATTAGATAAAATAGTGTAAATATAAGTTAAAATAATGCACAAAATTGACCTATACATTGGCAGTAGATGACCTATCAATTTAGTTCTAAACATTCTGTCAGTCATTGTAAAAAACAAAACATGGTCAGTTAAAAAATTCAAAGGTAGGTGGGGAGGGAAAGGAGTCTATTGCTTATTTAATCACTAGGATCTGCTGTTCTTTGCAAGATCTGCTTACGGTATATATAAGAAGGTTTACTGTTTTTTTAAATTTTATTTTCAAAAAAGAAAGCACTCAAACATTGGCTCACTCGAACCCAACCATTCTCCAGTGTTCCTGGAGTTGATTCAATCCAAAGATCCTCCAGGATGTATCTTGGCCACTGCAGAAATTACAACCTTGTTAGTCAAGGTGGGTTTTCATTCCTTCAGTGTAAAATTCTGCCAGGATTGCTTCATGTTTGTATTCCCAGCGGAGCTTCAGTTTTTTATTGCACAGAAATGTTTGTCCATTTTCCTCAAAGCAAAGAGAGGATTCAATCAAAATTAGCCCTTATCCAGTGATAAAAATATCCAGTGATAAGAATAGCTCCATATCCAGTGAGTCTATCAAATTTACGTACAGCTCTATCAGGCTACTGGACCAGCTTCACCCTCTTTACTCATGGAGAGGCTTCTTTGGCATTCATAGATCTTTCCCTTAACAGGGACATCAGTCAAGGAAACTCTGGCTGTCAAAAGGTCCTAAAAGCATTGGATACTGTATGCACGACTTTTGTTGTTTTTCACTAATACACAATATTTCATAGTGCCCACAATAGCAAATCATTTATTTCTTTCCCTTACCTTATTTTCAACATGGGCACTTGTGTGTACTGCCCAAGAATTTCTTTAGGATGTATACGTAAAGTTCATCTTTCAGGGGCATGAGAAAACACATATCTAGGTTCATCAAATATAGACAGATTACTTTCCAAAATGGTTGTTCCAGCTTATGTTCCCATCATAAGAAAAGGTTTTAAAAATTTCTCGTTTACATCCTTGTCAATGTTGTTTTCATCTAATTTTCTAGTTTTTACCTACTAAGAACATAAAGAGGTATTTCATTGATGTTTGGCTTTCTCTGACTAATTGTGAGTTTGAGAGCATTTTCATATTCTTTTTTTTTTAAGATTTTATTTATTTATTTATTTGAGAGAGAGAGAGAGAGAAACAGCATGAGAGGGGATAGGGTCAGAGGGAGAAGCAGGCTCCCCGCCGAGCCGGGAGCCCGATGTGGGACTCGATCCCAGGACTCTGGGATCATGACCTGAGCCGAAGGCAGTCGCTTAATCAACTGAGCCACCCAGGCGCCCGCATTTTCATATTCTTTTAAGTTAGTGGCACTTCTTTGTGAATCATCTGCTTATCTTTACCAAATCTCTAATCAGGTTTGCCTTTTTCCCTTGTTTACGTAACATAAATTTTCATTATGTTAAATTCTAAGTATAAGATAATGGCAGTTCCAATTTCTCCTTCAGCCCAAGGGTATTCAGTAATTTTTTTTTAATACAGGAGAATGGATTTTTAAACCATCTTTTAATTCATTATAAACATACACACACATATAAACAAACTAATTTAGTGTGTTTGTGCTTTAAAATTAACTTATCTGACCTCAGAATAGTCCTACAAGATATAAGTACATTCAATATCGCTGTTTTAGAGATGAAGAACTGAGGCATAGAGAAGTTGAAACTCACCCAGGGTATAAAACGAGGAGGTGGCAAAATCAGATTTGAGCCCAGTGTTTGAATCTAGAGCTCAAGCTTTTCACTATGGTATCCTAACACAAAGTTAATATTGAACAAAAATGCATAGAGTTTCTTAAAATGAAACTTTGGTAAACAATAAAGTTACAAAAGAGATTAAATGTGATTTCTGAGGGAAATAAAAATATCTTACTTAGATACCTCAAATATAAAACATAACCATCCACTTCCAGATACTTTTTGCAGATATGAAATTAGAAGCTGTGTGACCTATTTAATGAAAATAAGCATCCAGGTGTAATAGACACATTTAATAACCTATAATCAGAAGTCATGTTGACTATTTTTGTTAAGATAAATTTCCAGTAAAATATCCAACAAAGTTGCCATTTAAATGGTAACGCTAATAATTACATTCTGGGTTCACACTTCCTGAATGGCATAATTTATTGCACATTTCCCCTGTGGTTAAAAGAGAATGCTTTTGTTCCTATGAGGGCTCTTGATTATCACTTTTGAAATCTTGTTTAAAAACCAGTTTGAATGGAACAACTAACATCATTTGTTAGATGAGATTTCTGAAGCAAAATATATATTTTCTATTATGCAGATATCCATCCATCCCGGGAAACAAAGCGTCTTCTAAGTAATACTGCCAGTTAAAACCATACAATTCCCAGGAAAGAAAAAATAGACTGCCATGAGTAACTGTGAAGTCTATTTTTTCTTTAGTGGCTAGACTTCAGTACCTATGATCCTTACTTAATCTGTTATCTCTGGGGTAAATAAATACATTTAATGTAAAAATTTATTTGTTTTAGTTTAACATCCTAAGTGTAGAGATCAGCTTACTTGTTTTTGGCAGATGTCAAGAGATTCCAATTTATATAGGTTCATCACTATGCAAATAAATGAACAAAAACTGCAAAAATATCATATATAACGGATACAAAATTTATTATGAGTTAAGAAGTTTTAAATTTTTTGATGTGAACTCCAAAATAGAAACTATGTGAAAATTGGAAGTCAGAAGTTCGGTCACAAGTTGCAAGCATTAAACATAATCAAGAATTGTGTCAACGTTCAGAACTAGAGAGACAGCCTTGAAAAGGTAGGTGTCAACTCTCCTAAACAAACAAACAAACAAAAAAGTATTTACTAATTTCCCTAAAAAATGTCTAGCAGGCCTCCACTTTAGCACTAGTGATTGTATGCTTGTTGAGGGAAAAAACTTGGAGTCCTTCATCTCACAATGCTGAAAGACTTTGCACATAGCCAGCACTCAATCAATAAGCCAGACTGGAAGAAAGTATTCACAATACATACATCTAACCAATAATTTTTATGCAGAATATGTGAGAAACTTTTACAAATCTATACCAATAAGAGAACAATCCAATAAAAAATGGTGAAAATCATAAAGATATATAGTATAAAAGATTTACAAATGCCAATGGGTTCCATAGACATCAGGAAAATGCACATTAAGCCACAAAAGGATGACATCTGTTACCCACTAAAATTACTAGCATATAAAATACGGATACTACTAAGAGTTTGCAACTGTCTGGAGTAACTGAACATTCCACATACATGGCTCATGAGAGTGTAGAATAATACTACTGCTTTAGAGACCTGTTTGAAGGTTTATTATAAATGTAAACATGTATCTACCCTATGTCTGAACAATTCAACTACCAGATTTTTAGCAAAGAAAAAATTATTTATGTTTACAAAAGAATTGTGCAAGAATGTTATAGAGGCCATCTGTTAGAGTAAAAAACTAGAAACAACCCAAGTGTCCATCAACAAGAGGAATGGATAAATGTACTGCAGTATATTCACACAATGCAGGGTCAGGACTACAGGAAGGCAATGAAGGAAGATGTGTATGTGTGTGTGTTTGTGTGTGCGCACGCATGTATGTTTATATATTGGATATGTATTTATAGTATTAATATATATTATATTAATATATTGAATTTTATTTATTATAAATTTAATTAAAATCATTATTTATATATTACAGTATATAATATATACAAAGACACATACATTTATCATTGCCAACTAAATAATTTGTAAGGTCTAGTACAAAATGGAAACGTGGGGATTCATTAAAAAGCAAGGAAAACAGCACCATTACTGTTCATCTTTGTGTTGTACAAAGTCAGTTTTAAGTGCAAGAACAACATTTAATAAATAGGTGGAATTACTGAAATTACACAGTTCTTATTTCATAACTGGGACATGCATATGTATTTTATTCTTACCAGAATGGTGGAAAGGTCACACACTAACTCAGCTGGCTTCATTTTACTTTTTGATACAGGTATATTCAACCAATACTCTCTAAATTCAGTTTAGTAAGGCACTGTTAAAACGCAAAAGAACTATGGGTTGCCCCAACCTTTTCAATTTTTTCCCATTTAGTGTCATCATTTTCATAAGTGGTTGGCTAATAGAGGGAGGTGACAAGACTAAGAAAGGATATGTTAGGAGACTTTAGCTGTTCCTGTTTCTTTGAATACTGTTAGCTTCTTTCTGTATTCTAATTTTGTATTGAAAACAAATTAAATCAAAGTGTGGCCTCTCAAGGCTGTCAGCAGTCCCACTTAAACAGTCATAGATAAAACATCCTTCCTTTGTACTTACTTTAAGTCTTACTGAACTTCTATGCATTGTGTTTCCAACAGAATTCTGTGCTCGTGGGACATCACAAAAACTGTATGTGAATGGGGTGACAAGGATTAGCAATAAACATACATATAGCACTTATCTCCTCTGCTGATATGCATGTTTCATTCTCCCATTAGACTTCACTTACAAAACACAAGTTCAAAGATAAAATTTTGACGAATTTCAAGATGGTGACAGCAGAATATTAAACCAAACATAGGTCCTTCTGAAATTGGGACCCTTTGAGACTGTAAAGGTCACATATGCAGGAAGCCAGCCCTGATTACAAAGATGATAGTTAGATAGATAGATATAGATAGATAGATGATAGATAGATAGATAGATAGATAGATAGATAGATAGATAGATGATAGATAGATGATAGATCGATCGATCTAGGGAAGCATCTTCAAAGGTAAAAGAAACCTCAGAGAAAAAAGGTGATGAGAAGTGTTCAAAATCTGGATACATATTGAGGAAACAAAGGAGTTTGGATATGGGCTTTACAAGAAAAAAAGAAATAAAAACCACTCAAAGTTTTGCCACTGAAAAATGAGAAAGATGGAGTTAATATTTAATCAAATAGGGACTGAAGGAGGTGGTTTGAGATATGAGAGATATCAGAAGTTCCATTTTGAATATATGAAGTTTAAGTGCCTGTTATACACCCAAGTGTAAATGTCATTTAGGCAGCTGGACACTTGAATATGGAGACCAGAGAAGACAGTAGTCAACACAGTTGTGCCATGATATTTTAAGCCATGAAAAGTGAGAAAGGCTGACGTAAGGAGTAAGTGTATAGGGAGAAGAGAAACACTCCAGTATTTAGAGATCAAAGAAATGGCATGTGACCTACAATGGGAACTTGAAAATTGCCTTTGGCAAATGACTTAATCTCTCCATACGTGTTCACTCATCTGTAAAGTAAGGGTGTTGATACCTACTTCTTAAGATGGCAGGGGGAATGAAAGATAAAAATAGTACTATCTAAACTACCTAGAGTACCCAACAAAACTGCCTCTTTATTCCAGCTGGTGTCTCTCCTTCCTCTGATTCATTCCCCATAGAACTAAAAAGAACAAAACAAAACAAACAAAAACAAAAACCTTAATCCTTTCATTTATTCATTTGTATTACCACTGTTGGCCTTCTTAATGCTTTCAATTACTGGTCAATTGCCCAGGACAGGAAACGTGTCTTATTCATTTTTGTGACTTTACCACTGAACTCACTATAGAAATAAAAGACACTACTATTTTTCTTCAAAGAATGAATATACTCTTAGCAAATGAGGTCATTCGATTGCCCTAAAGTAGTCATTACTATAGTTCCTAATCCTTCTCAGGACAAGCAGAAATCTAACCTGTAAAAAATAATGTTTTACATTTCACAGAGTATGTTTGATTTAACTTGATGAACTAGAAGCGATTTGAGAATAAATTTTTCATATTTTTCCACCCCAAGTTAAAAGAAATAACAGTAAAACCTTTAAACATGATAGCACTTACGGGAAATAAGTAATTCTCCCAACCTACTCTGAGATCTAACTTGAAAACTAAATGTTCTTTGACATTCTGTAGGATTTATAAAATGTCAAGATAGCCTCCACTTTGATTAGTTATTCATAACTTTGAAATGTTTCCATTTATCATTCATGTTCATGAAGTACCTCTTTCTGTTTTCATTGGAAAAACAGCCTTTTGCATTAGTGATAACTTATATAATTGTGTTAAAGAGCTAGACACTGAACCTAGAAGAATATTACATTTACCCCTGTTCAAAGCTGCAAATCTCTGATTTGGGTTGTATACAACCAAGTCAAAAAGCCACATGGATTTTGGCTTTATTATTTGCCTTCTTGCATAGCTTTTTTCAATGGCTAGCCATTGAAAATATGCAGAACTTCCTAGAAACTAAAAGTTAAAAATTGTCCCCAGTGTTTCTTTCAAATGGCCTTTTACCCAAGCAGGTATCTTTTTGATTAAAGAGAGATCAGATGCCTGTGACATCTGGGAATACTGGCCATCCTAGAGGTGGTGTCAGGACACAAACAGGAAAAAATGAAGCCACTCTGAATATATAAACCAGAAGGATTGAAATGCAAAGAATTGGCTAGACAAATGATGAAATACTCCAAAACAACAGCAACCAGGAAACAGGAGACAGAGAATCCAGACATTCACAGTAGGAAGTCCCACATTACCCACCACCAGATAAAAGGACTAGGACTCAGGGATCAACATTATTTGGTAGAAGCTAGGGCATGTTCATACTGACTGATCAGCAAATTATTTCTATATAAGGCAGTAGTTCTCAAATTTCATGTTAAAAGTTATATTGCTTAAAATGCAGACTTCTAGGACTCACTTCCAGAGATTAGGATTCAGTAGAATCTGATTCGATGGTATTAAGCATAGGAATATGTATTTTTCTTTTCTTTTTTTTTTTTTTTAAGATTTTATTTATTTATTTGACAGAGAGAGAGAGCGTGCGCGTACAAGCAGGGGGAGTGGCAGGCAGAGGCAGAGGGAGAAGCAGGCTCCCCGCAAAGCAGGGGAGCCTGATGTGGGACTCGATTCCAGGACCCTGGGATCACAACTTGAGCCGAAAGCAGTTGCTTAACCAACTGAGCCACTCAGGTGCCCAGGAATATGTATTTTCAACAAAAACCCTTGGTGATTCCAATATATGTAGTCCATGGGCCACGTTTGTAAATATATTGTTAAGGAGTAATTTTTCACAGAAGATATAACTATAACAAAACTACTTATTGAGAAAAAAAAATGTTGAGTGAGGAGTGATGGAGTTAGAGGATGTTCAGGAAAAGAAAAAAAAAAAAAAGGAATGCATTAATTTCATGCATCCATTAAAGCCTGGGTCTTCCATCTCCTTTTCTTCGACACCTGTGTATCCCATTCCACATATCTCAATTTAAACATTTGTACATAAAAGTATATCCCAAAGGATTTCTTAGATCGCACATAATAGAGACAACCTCAAATCACTTCAGGAAAGTATTAAGCAACTCAAGAGGTAAAAGCAAAGAAAAAAATTTCAATTGCTGCACAGCTGCTACTGAAAATTGAAATTGCAAATCATTATTTAGGACATCATGTCTAACATCAGTGTGGTGATCTAACAGAAGATCCTGTGACCCAGCTTTTTAATTCTCTTATATAGAGAGGTCTGCACCTCAGTTCCTTTGCCATTCTTAGGACTCACCTTTTCTTGTTACCTCTTTCCATGAGTGTTTATCTCTTTCTTTCCATGTCTGTATCTTCCTCAAATGATTTATTCATCACTAACTCTGAATCTAAAGTTATTTATCTATCTTTGTCCTCAAAGCCCCTCAAAATGCTGTCATCAAGTAAATTAGGTAGCATCCTATATGAAGCCTATATTGAACAGACGTCTCAGATTTGTTTAGATTCTTCCCATTACAATCCTGCTTTGATTAAGACTGCATGTCCCCATATTTCTTCATATAATATTAATGGACAGCTGCTCATGTAATTTTAGCAGATGACTAACTTTATCATTTGCATTTTAACTTTTTTTCTAAATTTCCTTTTCAAATTATGGATACTGTCAAACCCATGGGCTAACCAGTCATCCAATACAGACAATGAATTAGCTGCTCCTCAAAGGTTTCAAATAACAGCGATCTCACTGTGTAATCTGTCTGCCTAGTCTATCATGGTAGATTATTCATCGTTCCAAGGATCTTCCTTTCTAAGAAGTTGCAAGTGCTTCACTAAAACTTTAATAAACACATACCAAGGAGGTCTGAAAGTTATATAAAACACATATAATTTATTCTTTCTTCAATAGAATAGCTACTCAAATATTTAAAAGCATCTTTGGGGCTCTCCTGCCTTTTTTATCTCTAGCCTAAAATCCCCCAGTTCCTTTCATCTCTCTTAATGTGTCAGAGTTTTCCGACACCTCACTGTTCTGAACACATGCTAATTCGCCAATACCTGTTTTACATTGTGATGTACAGTATTAGAGAAATTTTTCCAAGTGTGAACTGCATAGTAGATGAGATGAATAACTTTCTTTATCTGGATATGAGACTTTGATTAACACAATCTAATGCTATGTTATGATAATATTTTCAGTGGCATGATCAGAGTATTGAATCCTGCTGAGCTTGTCACAATCAACAAAAACACAAGAATTATCTATCCAAAGATGCTATATATCACTTTTTCCTGATCTTTATCCTAACTAGTAAAGACAGATATTGACATTCTTTTCTTTCAAATTTCATAATATTGATTTGATCCTCTTACTGGTTTTTGTAGCAGTAATTTGCAATATTGAGGTCATTTAATCTTACATTTGAAAATGGTTTGGTTTTACCTTTAGTATCAAAAGAAAGCCCAATGGACAAGATAATCTTATAGTCCAGAATTAACTGATCTTCACTATACAACAATTCTTTAATTCCCTAATTCTAAACTTCATCCATGTATGTGCCATCTGAATATTTGACAGTTAAAGTAGTGATGGTTCCCAGTTATCAAAAGATTAAAATAAAAATAATATTGCCTCAGAGCTCCTGGGTGACTCATTCAGTTAAGCGTCGGACTCTTGATTTCAACTCATGTTATGATCTCAGGGTCCTGGGATGGAGCCCCGTGACAGGCTCTGCGCTCAGCAGAGTCTGCTTGTCCTTCTCCCTTGCTCATGTGTGCTCTCTCTCTCTCTCAAATAAATAAATAAATCCTAAAAATTATAAAAAAACAGAAACAATACTGCCTCAACTGAGGTTTACAGAATCCCTGATGCAGAGAGCTGAAATTATTATTCTTGTTCTGAGACTCACAGATGTCAAAGGTTTGCTTAAGACATTAGAGCTAGTCAAAACACAGCAGAAGACAGAGCAGAACTAATATAGATGGACAAAAAGCAGACTTGGAAAGTGATGAAAGGATTACAAAGGGGTGTGAGGAGTCTTTCATGGTGATGAATATGTGTATTATCTTTTTTTTTTTTTGGTTTCTTTTTTTTTAATTTAAGTTCAATTAATTAACATATAGTGTATTATTAGTTTCAGAGGTAGAGTTCAGTGATTCATCAGTTGCATAAAACACCCAGTGCTCATTCCATCACGTGTCCTCCTTCATGCCCACCACCCAGTTACCCCAATCCCCCCCACCTCCCCTCCAGCAACTCTCAGTTCCTTTCCTATGCTTAAGAG
The DNA here is from genome assembly GCF_002201575.2 of Neomonachus schauinslandi. Classification (NCBI taxonomy): domain Eukaryota; kingdom Metazoa; phylum Chordata; class Mammalia; order Carnivora; family Phocidae; genus Neomonachus; species Neomonachus schauinslandi. Next base: position 107,355,254 of record NC_058405.1, read on the forward strand.
TCTCTTATGGTTTGTCTCTTTCAAAGGGAGACTTTCATGCTGTTTTATTCTTCCCAGGTTTGTTTGTTTGTTTTACTAACCAGAATCATGCTGTATGTATTGTTCTTTGATGTGCTTGTTGGAGATGTTCTCAGCCTAGCACATTCCTTTTATCCATTCTATATTCCACAGAAATAGTTAGATGTTTGGGTTGCTTCATTCTGCTGTTGTAATTATGCCCACTTTTGTGTATTATCTTAATTGTGGTGATGGATTCATAGGTGTATTCTTATGCCAAATTCCTCAAATTGTACTTATTTATATGTGGAGATCATTATATACCAGTAATATCTCTATAAAGCTGTCAAAATAAATTGAGGGACTCAAGGCCTTTGTTCATGCTGATTATATCTATCAATATTACTCAATAGGTAGCTAAAACTGAGAAAGTTTAAAAATATTTGTTTATTCACTTAAAAACAGTGATAATTTTCACTACATGCTAACCTAACATTTTTTATGAGAAAACTATTTTCCAAGATACAAAAAAGTTAGTGAAAATAGAAATAGTATTTTACATTTTTGTATATCTCTTTTTACATCTGATAACAGAAGGCAACTAGATTTTCATACATTTTGACTTTCAATCTATTATTAAATTTTGTATTGATAGACGTATCTCAAAAAATACAGTCTCACACAGATGCATAATTGGAAATGAGAGTATTTATTTATTTATTTATTTATTTATTTATTTGACAGAGAGAGACACAGCAAGAGAGGGAACACAAGCAGGGGGAGCAGGAGAGGGAGAAGCAGGCTTCCTGCTGAGCAAAGAGCCCGATGTGGGACTCGATCCCAGGACTCCAGGATCATGACCTGAGAAGACGGCAGAGGCTTAACAACTGAGCCACCCAGGTGCCCATGGAAATGAGAGTATTTAAATAGCCTTTTCAGATAATTGTGGATATTCTTTGATGCTACACCAAAATTCAACAAGTGGTGATTTCTTAAAGGTACATTGCACTGTAAAAATTCAAATTTTATCAATAAACTTTATATGCTCTGTTTCTTTAAAATTTATTAGACTACATTGAATATTAAATAGATTTTTACCCATGCATGAATGTGTGTCATGCATTATAAATTTGAAAAATTATTGAGTACTTGAGCTCTGCAGTTCTTTCCAAATTATGATCCATTTTATTTTATAATATCAAAATGACAAAGTCCAGTTTCATCTTGAAAACAGAGACTTTCTTCTCTGTATCACTATTGTTTTCTTGGTCCGTTAGGTGATATTCTGATTCAGTAAGTTAAAATATGTAAGATCATTCCTCTTATGAGTAAATGCCTAACTTATGGTATGGTAATCTATCCTTTCATGGATAGAGACTATTTCAGTATAAAATATACACTCAAAACGTTCTAGTTATGGAACATGAGGCCTTCAAGATCTGATTTCTGCATATATTTGCAGCCTTTCACCATCCTGTGTCTACACTCAGTTTCCTGAATTCAACTTGCTTGTACACATTTTATTGAGTTGCCACATATATATGTATCTTATTCTGGACAACTCTATCTTTTTGACCAAAGAACTCTTACTGTCTGCATAGATGAGATGCTGAACCATGACTTGAGGTAAGCCTCCTTGACCAGCCAGAACAATGTGCTGATATACCAATGATCCTACCACTTTCTTGTTCTTTATGAATTAAGGAAAGGCACTCTTCCAGTAGGAAGGAGTGGCTATCCCTAAGTGGTAGATGGGAAATTTAATTTTTAGTTTTCCAACACTGATAGTAAAGGAAGACAAATCAAAAGTGGATTAGGTAAGTCTCTTAACTGAGAGCAATTATGATGTATGCTATAGCAGCTAACCCAACCACATTTACATGTTTTCATATAAATGTTTGAGATTAAATTTAAATGAATTTACCAATATTCTACATTATACTTCCTTGCTCAAGTTGCTTTTGTACTTTGACAATGAAAAATGTCTATTGTGAAAAATACTCCCATTATGTCAACAAATAAGCTATTAGAATATCAAGGATTCAATAAATATTTGTCATAAGACTCTCATATATAGTTTGTTGAAATGGATACTAGCTTTATTTTGTTAGACCTAATAATTCAGGTAGATTTTAGTTTATTTGAGTTATTTGTTACCAGTTCAAAAAATTACAAAAATCTTAGATTTAAACATATTAAATATTTTTTAAAAATCATATAAATTTTTGCTAACCTATTGTTAGCTTATGAGTAGTATGTAGATAATTTTTCTTGGTGTATCCATCAACATTTTATAACAATATGACAGCCTATCAAATAGTTGCAGATGAGACTAGGCAATGCATATATTGTCATAAGAAATTAGGTTACTATAGAATTTCATGTCACTAGGAATGGAGTAGATCTCTAAATTTCTGAAAGAGTTGACAGTACATCAGAGAACTTTAAAAGTGGGTGTGTCGGGGCGGCTGGGTGGCTCAGTCGTTAAGCGCCTGCCTTCGGCTCAGGTCATGATCCCGGGGTCCTGGGATAGAGCCCCGCATCGGGCTCCCAGCTCCGCGGGAAGCCTGCTTCTCCCTCTCCCACTCCCCCTGCTTGTGTTCCCTCTCTCGCTGTGTCTCTCTCTGTCAAATAAATAAAATCTTTAAAAAAAAAAATAAAATAAAAGTGGGTGTGTCTTTTGTATTGACATCAAATCTTTTGATAATCATTTACAATATTTATAATTTATCTTGCATGTGCTTGTGGAAGTGATATTTGATCATTGTCTTATTTGTCAAAACTAATATACCCTGCATATTGCAATTAAAGGAAACAATCAGATTTGAAATATGGCATAACCTTACAAACTTTCAACAGTGTCATATCCTTTATTTAATCAATCAGATTTTTTTCTTCCTCTCCAATATCCTTAGTATTTGCCTCTACATCACCCACTAATTTAATCCTTATTTAAGTAGAAATCATTATGAAAGTATCATAATTACTTTCCCTTCCTTGATTTTAGCAGAAAACTAAACATTTCAAATAGTTCAATTTATCCCATAATGATTTCTTAAAAACATGCTACATGATTTCCCTTGTTCCTTTTTCTTCTTTTTTATTCTATGCTATATTCTGAGACTGTTTATCTTCTTTTAGTTGTTTTAATTAATTTATAAATTATTTATCCTGTTTCTGAGAATTTGTAGTCTGAGCAGGAAAAGAGACATAAAATTGTGGTTTTGTGACAGATGTTGGTGAAGATGCGAAGAGAGGGGAACCCTCTTACTGGTGGTGGGAATCAAGCTAGTACAGCCACTCTGGAAAACAGTATGGAGGTTCCTGAAAACGTTAAAAATAGAGCTACCCTACGACCCAATATTTACCCCAAAGATACAAATGTAGTGACCCAAAGGGTCACCTGCACCCCAATGTTTATAGCAGCAATGTCCACAATAGCCAAACTATGGAAAGAGCTCAGATGTCCATTGACAGTTGAATGGATAAAGAAGATGTGGTATATATATACAATGGAATATTACTCAGCCATCAAAAAAATGAAATCTTGTCATTTGCAATGATGTGGATGGAACTAGGGGGTATTACGCTAAGCGAAATAAGTCAATCAGAGAAAGACAATTATCATATGATTTCACTCATATGTGGAATTTAAAAAATGAAACAATGGAGCATAGGGGAAGGGAGGGAAAAATAAAATAAGACAAAGTAAGAGAGGGAGACAAACCATAAGAAACTATTAATCATAGGAGACAAACTGAGGGTTGTTGGAGGGGAGGGGGTTGTGGTATGGGGTAACTAGGCGATGGGCATTAAGGAGGACACATGATGTAATGAGCATTGGGTGTTATATACAACTCATGAATCACTGAACTCTACCTCTGAAACTAATAATATGCTATATGTAAATTAATTTAATTTAAATTAAAAAATCAATGTTATTTTTAAAAACTGTGGTTTTGTGTACATGTCAAGTGGTGGCATTGGTGGGGGTTATGGAATTCAAGGAGATAGTAAATAGAAGTAGAAGGGCAAAAGAAATATACATGGGTTTATTGAAAAAGTATTATAATAGACAAGTAATATCTAGAGATAAGATTAAGGAATTAGTACATAATTTTTTAGCTTTATTAAAGTATAATTGACATAAAATTGTAAGATATCTAAAGTATATATCATGATAATTTGATATATATACACATTGTGAAAGTATTCCTCCCATTTAGTTAATTAACATATCCATCACCTCACATATTTTATTTATTTTTTTGAAGATTTTATGTATTTATTTGACAGAGAGAGACACAGCAAGAGAGGGAACACAAGCTGGGGGAGTGGGAGAGGGAGAAGCAGGCTTCCCGCCGAGCAGGGAGCCCAACGTGGGGCTCGATCCCAGGACCCTGGGATCATGACCTGAGCCGAAGGCAGACGCTTAACGACTGAGCCACCTAGGTGCCCCTCACATATTTTATTTATTATTTATTTGTTTACTTATTTAGGAACATTTAAGTTCTACTTTCTTAGAAAATTTCAATGATGCAATACACAAATGGAAAATTATTTGTGAGAAAAAAGTAAATCCCCTGCTGTTTGTAACAACTTCAACAACAGAGATGAAACTTAAGGTCATTATGCTAAGTGAAATAAACCAGACAGAGAAAGACAAATACTTCATAGTATTACTTGTACGTGGAATCAAAAAAAAAAAAAAAGAAAAAGAAAAAGAAAGGAAGGAAGAAAGAAAGAAAACAAAAAGAAAAACCAACCTCATGATATGTAATTTTTGAGAGAAAAACAAAAAAACATGGTCATCCCAAATATGTCACAAATTATTTGGAACTACCATTTACATGGAAGGTAAATTTATGAGATAGACAAAATTAAGATTAAAATCTAATTATTTTTAAGTCTTCATGGAATCATCAGCACATTTCACCTTATAAATATGTAAGTTCTTTACTAATTATCATAGAAAGAATATTTCTATAGCTTCCAGTAAATATGATGTGTTCAATTTATATGACCTTTTTGTATTACTCCTCATAAACTAATCATTAAGAGACTAAATAAAAAATAATACATAATTTTTCAAAGGTTTCTTGAAGTTATCACAAATCACACCATATTTTTTCTTCAAACTGCAATTTGAATGAGCTTGTTAGTCTTTGAGAAATAATGGTGAGAAGTTTCTTTGGTTTATTTATAGCAAAATGTTTTTCTTAGTCATCTGTTTTATTGAATTAATAGGCTATTAATTATATCAAATGGAGACGGGTTTCAAACTCACAGACTGATAAAAATATTAGCAAAAGAGGTCAGACGAGCAATAGTGGAAATATTTTAAGAAAACAAGTGCTTTTAAATTTCTTTAACAAAATTCGTATTATTAATAAATGTAATTTTGTCACTATTACCATTATTTTGTTTTTCTTTGTCTTTAATAACTTTACTGAGATAATTCATATACCAAAAATTTGACTCATTGAAAGTGTACAATAAAGTAGTTTTTAGTATATTCAAAGTTGTTTAACCTTTAGCACAATCTAATTTTAAAACATTTTTATTACCCAAAAAGAAAATCTGTATGCACTAGTAGTAACTCCCTATTCAACAACTCTCCCCATCGACTCCACCCCACACACAAGAACATAGACCTACCGTCTATTTCTATAGACTTGTCTATTCTGGAGTTTTCAAATAGATGGAATCATACAATTCCATTGTATAAACAAAAGCTAAAGTTTTCAAGATTCAACAATATTGCAGCATGCACTAGTGCTTCATTTCTTTTAATAGCTGAAGCATATTCCTTTGTATGAATATACCATATTTGCTTTTTAATCAAATTCATCAGTGGATGGGCATTCAAGTCACTTCTCCTTTTTGTTATTATGAATAATCTATATATGGACATTTGTGTACAGTTTCTTGTTTGAACACCTGTTTTTAATTCTCTTGGGTATATTACCTAGGAGTGAAATTGCTGAGTCACATACTAACTTTATGCTTAACATTTCAGTGAATTGCTAAACCGTTTTCCAAAGAGGCTATAACATTTTAAAATCCAGTCAGGAATGTATGAGGATTCCTATTTCTCCACATTACTTATCTAACTTATTTTAGCCATCCTAATGTTGTGAATAGGTATTTCATTGTGGTTTTGATCTTATTCCCCTAGAATTAATGACATTAGACATTTTTCGCTTACTTGTCATTTGTGTATGTTCTTTGGAGAAATATCTGTTCAAATCTTTTGCTTATGTTTAAAATTGAGACCTAGCACATTATTGCAAATAGTAAATGCTCAATAAATACACATAAAGTAAATGGGAATGGCTTTCCTTTTTAGGGTTATTTTTTGCTAATTAATGGATATTAAATTACAAGTGTTATTCTTTTAAAAGTTCAATTAAATATTAGAATAAATACTATGGAATGATAGGATGGTTATTCATTTTGCAGATCATGTAGTATATAAAAGCAAATGAATGAATAATGCCTGATAGCTCAAATATGATTTAAAAAAAACCCTTCAGCATCTTAACAAACTATAAACAGGAATAAAAAGAAAAAAAAAATCACATGTAGGCATATTATAACTGAACTACTGACCAAAGATTAAAATAAAGCCTTAAGTCAGCAAGAATTACTAATCTAAATAAAGGAGGTTGGGGGAAGAAAACAGTTAGGCAAACAGAAAACAGAGTAAGTTTGTACAGTAAAACCTGAATTTATCAGAATTGCATTGAATGTAAATGGTCCAAATACTCCAATGATCAACTGAGTATCAATCTGAATGAAAAAAGGACACAAACCTAACTCTGTGCTGCTTACAGGAGATAAGTTAAAGACACAGGAAGTTTGACTATAAAATGACATAAGCATATATAAAAACATTAGCCAAAAGTAAACTGATGGTTACACTAATATCATACAAAGTCGATTTTAAGTCAAGAGCATTGTGTTAAAAAACAAAATCCATCCAACTAAATTTTAAAGATCAAATTGGCTTTATTCAATGATTTATGAATTGATCAGCATCTCATCCAGCAAACAGAAAGCTCCGTTGAGTTGCAGGGAAGAAAAAGTTTTTTAAAGGCAGGGAGAGAATGGAGAAAAGGAAATTATTAGCAAAGAATGCATTGTTTTAGGCAAAGTTGCCCTCCTAAGGGGAATGGAAGGGACCAATCAGTAAATTGCCTTCTGGTGCTGACCAGGAAACTCCAGGTTGTCTGGTTAAAGGTCACATTCCTAGAGGGAGTAAAACGGCAGTGAGGTTAGGTATTAAGTCTTGATTTGCTGATGTGGGGCCTTAACTTAATGTGATTACCTGTGGGATCTTCTTTTTAACAATCATAGAGAAAAAAGTACATGCCGTAACGAAAACAAATCTCAAGAAAATATAACAGTTCTAAATCATTGTGTGTGTAATCACAGAGTCACAAAATAAGAGAAGAAATAACAAATCCATTGAAGAGATCCATTTGTCCTGTTGATGAGGACAGAAAGTAATGGTAACTCTCATAGTCTATTAGTAAGGAGGTAAATTCATACTACCACTACAAAAAACTGAAGTAGCTACTACGTTTGTTCTATGACCCAGTAGTTTATATATATTCAATAGAATGCTAATTTATTCAGTAGACATGCTTACGTATCTGAACCAAAGAATATATACTGAAATGACAGCACTATTCATAATAGCTCCAAACCTGAAACTGCTCAGACGTCTGTTAATAGTAAAATAAAGTGTACTCTATTCATACAATGGATGTTAAGCATTAATGAGAATTAATGAACCATTGCTACACGTAAGTAAATGGATGAATCTTACCAACATGTGTTGAATGAAATATGACAAACAAAAAAGGTACTATATAATTCTAGTTATACAAATTTTTAAAACAGGAAAAACTAATTTATGGCGTTAGAAGTAAAGAAGGTAGTTCCCTTCCTAATGACTAGGAAGTGGCACAAGGTAGCCTTCTTTGTTCCAGTTATGTTCTATTCTCAATTGTGTGTGTGTGTATGTGGTCAAATGAAATTGGTAAGCATGGTGATATTTATTTAGCCTGTGTTTATGGTTTTATCAATTTTCTGTATGTATATTATGACTATTTGTTTTTAAAGATACATTATGTATTTGGCCCCTACTTCCAAGTAGAAAATGTTTTCCTAAAGAAGTTCCATTTGAAGTGAATCTTCAGAATCACACAGAACTAATTTATAACAAAGACCACCAAACTTCCCAACTACGTGACCTGAAGGAAATTAAGAAAGCCCTATTGGTGGAAATTTGGATGTATTTTTTTCAGTGATAACTGGCAATGTAAATGTTCCTACACACCACTGTGACTAGATAGACTATATAAACAGATAAAAAAATATATAATATCATATTAATATCTATATGATGAGATATCTATAGGAGATACCAATATGGTATTATGACATATACAGGACATTATAGATACATGTGGCATTATAGATATATATGACATCATATATATAAAATAATATTAATTTTATTGTATTAGGTATAGTATATATACATATATAATACTAATGATTTTGAAGATTATCCAAGAGATTATTGAAAACCATTGTATACTTTAAAAAAATCAATTGTTTTAATGACCATTATAGTACAAAGTTCAATTTCTGAAAAAGCAAAATGTTTATAAAGACAAGTAAGTCTTTCTCTTACTTTTTCCTCCTAGATCCCCTCCTGGGAAGTAATTGCTATGAACACTTTGTTGTTTATTCTTCCATTTTTTGTTTATATTTTTCCCAGTACAGTATTCTACACCTTATTTATTTTTCCCCCACATAAGTAAATCTTGCAGACAGTACATTTTTGTACATATGGATCTGTTCCTTTCATTTTAATGGTTACATAAATTCCTTTGTATTAATGTGACACAATTGATTTAACTAGTCTTTTACTGATAGGTATTTAGCATTTCCCAAATTTTTTCTATCTGTACTGCATACAATGCACATTTTTATACATTCATCATTTTACATGGATGTAGGATGAATTCTTAAAAGTGAAATTGCTTAGTTAAGTGATATGTGGATTTTTAATTTTGATTGATAATGCTTCATAGTTTTCCATTAAGTGGAAGCAATTTACCTTCTCATCAGCCATGTATGACTTTAAGTTTTTGTGTTTTAGAAAAATAATTCCTTGTTAAGTTGGACCATGGCAAAGAACAGCGATATGTGGGATGCTAATTCAGAAGCTAATACAATAATAGTCTATGCAAGTAGTCAGGGCAAAGGCAGTAAGAAGTGAGAGGAAGTAACAATTTCAAGAAGTATTGAAATAGTTGAGTTGAGAGGATTGAGATAATGACACCTTTGAGTGCTCTATTCATAATGGCCTTAAGTATATCTTTTACTAAATCATCCAAACTGAGGTCCCAATAATTCAAGAGACATCCAGTCCATTACCACCTCAACCTTTGACTTGTCAGCCTTTCAGTTCCTTTTGCCAAATCCTCACTTCATTAAAGTGCTACTAAAATGAATTCCTTTTGTCAGACGTCTCCACTATTCTCCATTAAGCCATTAATACAGGCTCTTCTCTCTCAAGTCCTTTGGCCTTAAAGGTTAGCAAACTTGAAGTTCAAGTATTTGGCCTTTATCATTAAAAGCCTGAAAAAAAGCTATTCTTAAATCTGTCTCCATGTTTAACCTCCAAATTATATCAGGTCCAGCATTAACAACTCTATATTCCCTAGAGGAGAGCTGTCCTCATAATTTACATGTGGAGAAACATTTGAATTTCCTCTAGAGAAACTCAAGTTTATCAGGGAATACAAGCAGCAGCTCTTGATTATTTGCATAAATTCTTCACCAGAGACCAACCAGTATCCAAAATCATTTTGAGATGCATGAGATACTCTTTCTTCCTGACATGAGAACCCCATAATCCCTGTCACTCTTTCAAATTCAATTAGCTTATAAATTTGGAAGAAGGTAATGAAAGCTAAAACTGTGATGCATTTTCTCTTGTTGAAGGAAAGTAAGACAGATTCTGTGATTTTGTAAAACTTTTATTAACCAGTTTTGCTTGGACCTGTAAGACAATTGACAATCTCACACTGGCATAATAATCTCATAGTGGTCTTCCCACTTTCCCTCCCCAGGTGGCATAACTAGCTGATGACAACATAAGAACAGGTTAGGGGACAGAAAAGTAGTGTGATCCCTGAAAAGGCTTAATAAGGCCTTGAAGTTGATCTTCTACCGGTAGAGATGTCTGTGGAGGATGGGCATGCCAGATATTTCATTCTGGCTTAGATGTAAACTTCATGCCGTTATTTTTTGAAATCTGAAGCTGGTAGATACAAAGTTGAGAGGCCTGGGGAGCAAACAAATAAAAACTAAGCTAAACAAACCTGTGCTTTTGAAGCAGTCAGGATATTTTCTGCTTTCCAATTGTTAGAGACTTATATTCTACTTTCAGAGAGGCTGTTTTATTGTTCCAGGAAAACCATGCACTGAAAATGTGCTTTTTAATTTTGAAGATGTAAAGCAGAGATGTGACTCCAAGGGATGCAATTGCTCTGTAAGAAAATGTAGAGGTTGGCTACGTTGCAAGTAGACTTGCATATCTGCAGATTGTGCTTCCCTCAGAGGAATTTTTTTTCCAAGTATGGATTTAGAATGTGCTGTCTCTGACAATTATGGCAAGCCCTGGGGGGAATCCTTATGAAAACAATGGCCACAAGACATGAGCAATTGAGACCTCATTGGACTTAAAGACGGGAAAGCCCTATTAACTTGGGCTTGAAGAGAAACTGTACATTGGAAATGAATCGGGCTTAGCTAAACAATAGACTATTGCACTGAACTGCTGATGTCCCACACTATTATTATTCAAGACAAATAATTTGCTTGAGAGGAAAGGGGTTGAGACACGAATATTGTTTCCAAGAAACTGTTCTTTTGAAGGCATCAGGCCAGGCTGCACCTCTGTGGTTGGAGGTAGAATCTTCCTTAAAAGAAGTAGAAATGCTCATGACAATCACCCTGGGAACAGGTGAAACTGGGGAGAGAAATTCAACTTGGTAGGTCTTAGATTAGAAGAAAAAAATAAATAAAAGACATCATTTGTTCTACTCTGGGTAGTAGGATTGCCATGCTCAAGAACACCCCTTTAAGTATGGGAGGCCGAGGAGTAAGGAGGGAGGGAAATTGGCCATCACCACAAACATTCAGGCTAGAAGCTAAACAGAAGCCATTTTGTTAGGAAGGTCCTAATAGTAAGGCTAGTTTAAGTGGTACTTTGAGCTGACATATCTAATATTAATTATAAATTACATGCAAGGTTTGTTTCTATTATATTTTAATTTTCAGCATCCTCAGTGGAAGATTAAGATCATGCCCATGCTTGAGATAAAGGACAAGAGAGAAAAAAACCCATTCAGAGACAACATACTTACTTGTTCTTTCTGCAAATGTTTGTCATATCTGCTGGATACCAGGCACTATTCTGGATGCAGGAAATAGACTGGTGCACAAAATACTCTTGATGGACGAGGCAATGTCTCTCATAACACTCACATTCCAATGTGAAAATATCAGTAAATTAGAGAATCACCAATTTAAAAGTAAACAACCAGACAATATAAAAAATTAAATATTAATGTTATTAAAATAATAAAATAAGAATATATATGTATGTGTGAACTCAACCCTCACAACAGACCCCCATTTCCATTTGGCAATCTATGTTGTCCATGATCCATGATCTATGACACCATGGTGCCAGGGAACATGTGACGTACTTTAAGGCAATCAGTACATTCTCTTCACTAAAATGATAGGTTTGGGGATAGGCAATTGCCCCAAGATGATTCAATCATCTTTCAGTTTTCTAAGAATTTCTGAGGCTAATATATGAAGAAGGAAGCATACTCCTTTGAGCTGCTAGAAGCTGTATTTATATCATGAAGGGGAAAAAATCCTAGGGTGACTGCAATAGCATTAAAGGCCAAGTAGAAAGCCAGAAAGAACTTTGTCCTAGGGAACATTATTAAGTCAAACTTAAGCATTATCTGAGAAAAATGCCACCTCAAGTTTTCTAGTTATGCAAGTCAGAAAGTTCCTTCTACTATTTAAGCCAATTTTTGCCATGTTTATTCATTGTTACTTCCAACACAACAAAAAGTTATAGCATAAATTTGCCTATAGTATGGAGACTAGCTTAGAGTTCATTATAATGCAGTGACTGGCAATGCTTGTTAAGTGACCTGGAATTCTTACGGGGAAAAAGGGATAGACAAAATCCTCAAATCAGATCAAAAGAACATAGAGTTTAAGATTAAAATACTCTAACAACATCACATCTTCTATGCCACAATTGATGCTCAATGATTTTTATATTACCCAAAACATATATATGTGAAGTTTTTGTTCCAAGAAGCTTGGAACCCCTGGAAAGGGACTCATCAATTTTCCTCATAATATCTCTCTAAAGTAGTCATATTATAAGTAGTATTATTCATATTTTACATAAAGCAGGAGCAATTTCAAATTCTTATAATCCTATTTATCTAAAAATATGAAACTATTTACTCCAGACTGTATATACCTTGGCAGTGAGACATGTTGGTCCTGAGCTGCTTTAAAGTTCAATTCATAGAGTGGCTAAATGCTTAAGATTTTAGGCATTTTTATTTTATTTCATTTCTTATTTATTTTTATTTTCTTAAAGATTTAATTATTTATTTGAGAGAGAGAGCATGGGTGGGGAGAAACTTAAGCAGACTCTGCACTCAGCACGGAGCCCTATGTGGGGCTCCATCTCACAACCCTGAGATCACGACCTGAGCCAAAAACAAGCCGAAACCCACTGTGCCACCCAGATGCCCTGAGTCATTAGGCATTTAAAAAAAATTTTTTTTTTGCAGTGGCAAACCTGGGAAGAAAAAATTTTTTATATGCTAACACGTATTTATACTTGTATATTCTAGCTGAACAGTTTTCAAACCATATTGTCATCCTGTTAAGAATTAATATTTCATTTTACCATCAGAAAAAAAAAAGACAACTAACATGATGTCATCAAATGGGACAAAGTTTTGAGATACTATTTTAATAATAACATTAAAATAGTGAATGATAAATTTAATATTGATTCATTAAGCTTATCCACCTATTCCAGCTTAGAATTTCTTTGGACTAATAATGCATATTTTGAGACACCATTTTTCAGAGATAGAAACAGTCTATGGCAAGAAATTATCTACATTAACCAACTGAGACAACTGATTAATTAACAGACTGACAATCACTGCTTTGCTAAAAATGAGCAGATAATTAGCATGACTTCTCATAATAATTTGTGAGTTTTTGTCTCGTTTTGTAATATTAAACATTGCACATACATTGAGATTACAGTTAGTTAACTTACACTAGGCACATTATCATCATTAAAGGAGTATATCTTGCCTATATAGATTGCCACTAAGTCAGGTGCTATGGCTTAATGAGCTTAATTTTAAACTGTTCTATGATTGCTGTCAAAATAGTCGAGTGTTCCTTAAATATCTTTTAAACAAAAAAAAAAAAGAAGAAGAAGAAGAGAAAGAGGGAGAGAAATGGCCTATCTACTATAGACTATGCTAGAAACTAAATACATTTTAAAATTTACTTCTTATAAAATACCATTAAAATGAAGTAATAATGAATTTTTGTAAAGGTAGGGTCTTACACAATGTTACTGGGAAATGAATCAACTTTAACTCTTAAATACATTACTAAGAAATTCATTTTGGTATGCACATCTATCACTTGAAGCTACTAATTGAAATGTCCTAGCCACAAAGAGTCACCTTAGATATTGCAGGGTCATGACACAGAAAAGTTATTTCCAGTAAATTTTTCTCCTGAAATTAATGAAGTCTCAACAATTAGAGGTTTCTGTGATTCAGGTAAAAGTCATATTCAATTTAGAACGGTTTTAATAAAAAGTAAAAGTTAGTATTCCTGCTTTTAAAAAATTATGAGCTGGCTTTAAAATTAAAATTTTCAAATATACACCAGTTCCTTTCTAAAGTTGTGAAAAATATTAAAGCAATGATTTTTATAGCAGTTTCTTTGGCACAGGTGATATGTTAATTGGTATAAAAAAATCTAATTTCTGGATTAGACAATGTAGAAAATTGGCCAAATATTGAAAAGAACAATATTACCTTAATCTGGGTGACAATTTGTGAATTATCTAAAAAATAAAATGCCAAAAAATAAAAAAAATAAATAAAATGCCTCTACCTTTCAATTAATAGCATTAAAAGCATTCATCCTCAAAACTTACTCAGGATTTTTAATTTGAATTTGTATGTTAACAGCACAGAGTAGTTGACCACACAAAGTAAATTGTTTAACAAATGTTTCAATGGAAACATTCCTAAAGTTCACTTCATAAAGGAATTTCACCATTATCTGTCTAATTTATGCCCCATATGTGATATGCATAAGCACACACACATATAAAGCAAAGTAATTTTCATTATAGAGCTCCTCATTGCATCTTTGACCATGATTTATTGTGCTGAAAAGAGATTCAGATTTGGGTAGGGATTTGAGGGAATAGTTGAGTAGCAGATGTAAGGTAAATAATATTCAGGTATAGAATATGAATTCAAGGATGAAGTGGGGAATGAGGCAGTTTCAATAAAATTGTTACAGTAAATTATACAATTTAAGGAAAGTAAATTTATACAAGAATGTCATAAAGCAATTCATCAACTTAAAGCAATTTGAAGCCCCAAATAAAGTTACATATTTTTAACGCACTCATCTTGCTCTTGAGAATTGATTCTTAAGGAAAATATATAAAAATTGTGAGGGATGGAGATCAACTGTACAGAATGAGGATGGTCTTTTCAGTGACAACATTTATATTCACATATGCTAGAAACAATCTAAAATTCCAATATTGTGCAATTAGCTTGTTTATTTCAGATGCACCTACTTGATGAAATTTTTGCATTAATTTATTCATTTAGCAAGCATTTATTGAGTGCCCACCCTATTCAAGAAAATGTCCTTGGGATGCCTGGGTGGCTCAGTTTGTTAAGCATCTGCCTTCTGCTCGGGTCATGATCTCAGGGTCCTGGGATCCAGCCCCACATTGGGCTCCCTGGTCTGCGGGAGGCCTGCTTCTCCCTCTCCCACTCCCCCTGCTTGTGTTCCCTCTGTAGCTGTGTCTCTCTCTGTCAAAATAAATAAATAAAATCTTAAAAAAAAAAGAAAATGTCCTAAGTGTTAGAGATAGAGTGGTAAAAAACAAAATTGTTCATGATTCCTGTCTTGTTGGAATTAACTACTACCAGTCATCATCAATTATAATACTCTTCAATGTTACACAAGTACATGGAACAATGATTATGAATTATTGAGTCATTGACTTTTTAAATAAACTATTTACATAAAAGTTTCAAATATAGTGTATTGTATTTTCTTTCATCCTTCATCCAGCTGTCCTCAAATATAACATTTTACATAACCAAAGTACAATTGTTAAAGCCAGAAAGTTGAATTAAATACCTGGAATAAATTTGACCAAAGAGGTGAAAGATCTCTACACTAAAAATTATAAGACATAGATGAAAGAAATTGAAAGAGACACAAATAAATGGAAAGATATTTAGTGCTCATGGATTGGAAGAATTAATATTGCTAAAATATCCATACTATCCAAAGAAATCTATAGATGCAATGAAATCCTTATCAAAATTTCAATGTCATTTTTTCATAGAAATAGAACAAACTCTTCTGGGGCACCTGGCTGTCCCAATCAGAAGAACATGTGACTCTTTTTTTAAAGTATTTATTTATTTATTTATTTGAGAGAGAAAGCGGGGGAGGAGCAGAGGGAGAGGGACAAGGAGACTCCACACTGAGTGCAAAGCCCGATGTGGGGCTTGATCTCACAACCCTAAAATCATGACCTGAGCCAAAATTAAGAGTTGGATGCTAAACTAACAGAGCCACTGAGGCGCCTGAGCATGTGATTCTTGATCTCAGGGTTGTGGGTTCAAGCCCCATGTTGGGTGTAGAGATTACCTGAATACAAACTTAAGGAAAAATAATGAACAATCCCAAAATTTGTATGGAATCACAAAAAACCCCAAATAGCCAAAGCAATCTTGTGAAGAGAAACAAACCTGGACGCATCATGCTCCCTGATTTCAAACTGCCTTACAAAGTTGTAGTAATCAACACAGTATGGTATTGGCATAAAAACAGACTTATAGATCAATGAAACAAAATAGCCCAGAAATAAGTCCACTCATATATTGTCAATTAATTTATGAAAGAGCAGCCAAGAATATACAAAGGGGAAAGGACAGTCTCTTCAATACATTGTTTTGACAAAAATGAATAGCCACATACAAAAGACTGAAACTGGACCACTATCTTACACTGTATACAAAAATTAATTCAAAATGGATTAAAGACTTGAATGTAATACCTGAAATCATAAAACTCATAGAAAAAAGCTCTCTGACATCAATCTTGGCACTGATATATTTTTTAAATGCCTTTTTTTTTTTTTTTGAGAGAGAGAGTGGGGCAGGAGGGACAGAAGGAGGGGGAGAGAGAGAGAATCTTAAGCAGGATCCTAGCCCAGCATGGAGCCTGATGCGGGGCTCAATCTCACAACCCTGAGATCATGACCTGAGCTGAAATCAAGAGTTGGACGCTTAATCAGCTGAGCCACCCAGGCACCCTTGGCTGATTTTTTGATCTGACAACCAAAAGCAAGTCAACAAATGCAAAAATCAACAAGTGGGAAACTAAACTTCTGCACAGCAAACTAAAAAACTAAATCAAACTATATCAAACTAAAACTTCTAACACAAACTAAAAAACTTCTGCACAGCAAAGAAATCCATCAACAGAATGAAAAAGCAATCTACAGAATGGGAGAAAATATTTGCAAATCATATATCTGATAATGGATTAACAAAATATATAAATATATAAAATATATAAAAAACTCATACAACTCTACAAAACACAAGCAATCTCATTAAAAATGAATAGATTCTGAATCAATGTTTTTCCAAAGAAGACATACAAATGGGCAAAAAGGACATAAGAAAGTGTGCAACATCACTAATTACCAGGGAAATGCAAATCAAAACCACAATATCACCTAACACCTAACAGTTGGAATGGCTATTATTATCAGAAAGAAGGGATAAGAAGTGTTGGCAAGGATGTGGAGAAAAGGGAAATCATGTGCATGTTTGTGGGAATGTAAATTGGTATGGCCACTATGGAAGGCAGTATGGAGGATCCACAGATAATTAAAAATAAAAATATCATACAATCCAACAATTCTTCTTCTTGGTATTTTTCTGAAGAAAACAAAAACACTAATTTGAAAGATATATGTGCCCCCCTGCTTATTGAAGCATCATTTACAATAGCCAAGATAGGCAAACATTTATCTATTGTCCATAGTTGGATAAATGGATAAAGAAAATGTGATAGAAGACATATATATGATATATATACATATACTTGTATACATATATGTATATGTATCACATATGAGATATATATAATACTTGATTGTGTGTGAATACACACACACACACACACACAAACAGTGGAATATTATTCAGACATAAAAAAGAATGAAATCTTGCCATTTGCAACAACATGGATGGATCTTGAGGTCATTATGCTAAATGAAATAGGCTAAGACAACTACTGCATGATCTCATTTACATGTGGATCTAAAAACAAAAACCAGACAAACAGCAACAACAAAAAAGCTCATAGATGCAGAGAACAGAATGGTGGTTGTCAGAAATGGGGAGTAGGGGTGGGGGGCAAAATGAGTGAAGGGGTCAAAAGGTAAAAACTTCCAGGTATAAAATAAATAAATCGTGGAGATGTAATGTACAGTGCAGCAACTATAGTTAATGATATTGTATTGTATATTTGAAGGTCCCTAAAAGAATAGTTCTCATCACAAAAAAAAAATACTGTAACTTTGTATGGTGATGTGTTAACTAGATTACTGTGGTGATCATTTCCCAATTTATACAAATATTGAGTGATTATATTATACATCTGAAACTAACACAATATCAATCATATCTCAATTAAAAAAACAGGAAATTGACATTGGCATGATACTATTAACTAAACTACAGACCTTATTTAGATTTCTTTAGGTTTTATAGTCATTCTTTATGTGTGTGTATAGCTCTATACAATTTTATCACATGTATAGATCCATAACCAACATAATCAGAATACGGTAACCTTTTTTCACTTGAAACAAAATTTCTCTTGCTGCACCCCTATTGTCCCATCTCCCCCATAACCCTAACTCTTGACCACCACTGACCTGTTCTTCATAACTATAATTTTATGATTTCCAGAATACTATAGCATGTATCCTTTTGAAATTGGCTTTTCTCACTCAGCAACAAGTTGTGGAAAGCCCCAATAGTTTATGCTTTTTTATTGCCAAGTAGTATTCTCTTGTATGGAGGTATCACAACTTGTTTATACTTTCAGCCATAGAAGAATATTTAATAATTGATGTTTGATAATACTAAAGTGACATATAAGTTATGTGTATATATTTTAAAATTATAAGAGTACATGTGCTCCCCTAAAACATCATTTCATAGCAAGATGACTAGACCCATTAGGTGATTAATAAATATTTACTGGTTGAATAAATGCCCAGAAAATAAAAATGGAAAAATTGTATTAGTTCATTTAGTGAAGTGATGTATAGTGATTGTTGTCATAATTTTGTTTTTATGGAGCTCTATTTTGAAAAGAACATGGACTGGGCAACCTAATAATTAAGCTTCCAAATCTATGTATTTTTAACTACAATGCCTTTAACATTCTACTAATAATTTTATCTACACTGTAGCTTATATTATCAATAAAAAATTCCATGAAGTGTTATTTTCCCATATCCCATATAAGAAAGCTGAGGCTTAGCAAATAATGAACTCATGCAAATTGATAAAAAAGAGATTACTTCCAATAGAAAAATGGAGAAAAAACATTAATAAAATGCCTAATAATTATTTTAAAATACTTATCTAGTAAGCACATATACATTTATTGAAAGATCAATATTATTTTCTATCAAAGTATCAAAGATTTTTTTTTAAGTGGTAAATATCCAGTGCTTGTGATACTATTTATGGGATCAGAAGTTGGCACAAAGTTAAAGAGGGCAATTGACTGCAAATATTTTCACTAAATTGATAGTAAATCCACTTCAAGTATTTTCTTTTTTTTTTAAGATTTATTTATTTATTTGAGGAGGAGGGGCATAAGGAGAGGGAGAGAGAGAATCTCAAGCAGACTCCCCGCTGACCATGGAGCCAGATGCAGGACTCGATCTCACGAGCTGAGCCAAAATCAAGAGTCGGATGCTTAACTGGCTGAGCTACCCAGGCGCTGCACTTCAAGTATTTTCTTAAAGAAATAATTATGTGTGTCTGTGTGTAAACACACACATATATATTTGCATACACATACACATATATATATTTACAAAGTTGTTCATGCTAATAACAAAAAAGATGTTATTTAAATATCTAGGAAAAGAAGAATGATTATATAAAAATGAAATAGCAGTATTTACAGAATTTATGGATGTTTTCCATAGTCAGTAACCTCATTATTTTAATACACTTTATATTATATTGTAAAATTTACATATACAATGGTTATATATTTTACAATAAGAATATACATGTAAAAATACATATACTTTACATTGTTAAGCCACTTTCTATGCTTAAAAATCACTTCTCACTTATGTCTCATTTGATTGCACAGTAACCATTTAAGAATGTGATTATTGTTCCCATTTTCCTGACAGAATACTGAGACCTAAATTGATGAAGTGCTTTGCCTATATCTCACATATAGTGAATGTCAAATTTAGTTCTAACAATCGTGTTTTCTTTCTCACGGTGTATAGTATTCTTTGTACTATATTATGTTGACAGTATATGAAGAATTACAGTTCATGGGTAATAAATATATCTCAGCACATTTATGCACTTTAAAACTTACATTTGCATAAGTAGTAGTTTTAAGTACATAAGCTTGAAATGATTATAGCAGTTTTTTAAATTATTCAGTACTTGGCAAATGTGAACTGTGACAAATACATTTCTTATCAAAAGAAAGATTGTCAAATAGCTAAGCATTGAATGGAACACCACCATCGATATTTCCAATATTTGGCTGCTATGAAGGACATTGAATTTTCCTGTAATACAAGAATAGCCCAGGGGTGCTATATTTAAAACTATATAGGCATTTCTATTAAAATCCCAGCTTTTCAAGGATTTATGCCAAAGCCATAAAAATTTTATTTGATAGAAAGGCAGAATTGAAAGTGTCTGTGGAGATTGTTTTCTTCCCTTTTCATATAAGATAAGCCTACATGTTTGTTTTCTTCATGGAATCCAAACACTTTAACAGAATACGAATATCAGATAACTATTAAGCTCTTAGTGTATACCAGCACTCTACCAGTCTGAGAAAATATGAGCTGGTTATACTGTCTCAAGGCTTGCCTATTCCAAATTCTGTTCTTTTAAATCTAAAAAGGATTTTTGTTAATGTTAACGGGCTTCAAACTCAGAATATTTTGAGTCACTGTGCCAACACTTTATATTGAACAGAGAAATGAAATGTTAAGTTTTCCATGTTACTGAGAAAACTCTGTGATTATATTTTATTTTTGGAAGGGTGCCACAACTATCACCTGTCAGCTATCTCTCAGAAGCATATGAATTTAAAACTAGCTTTTGTAATTCTTTTTCTATTATTCAATTATGTATGCCTTTATTGAATCCTAGAATTCTTTGCTTAGAATCATGTTACTGCTGTAGGAGATAAAGAGAAATATTGGAGATGGTTCTTTCCTCAAAAAGCTAACAATTTCATTGGGGAGATAAGATAAACCCACGAAGCAGTGTGGTTCAAATACATAAATTGTAATCATTGTGAAACATTTGCTAAGAGCATAGATGAAAAATCCTGTGTGGTTGAATACAACTTAACTAGCTATTGCCTCACATCAAAGCAGTATGATGCAACTGTGTACATAAGGAACATTAGGAAATTGGTAGTGTTATTGATCAAACTGAATCTGTGTTTTCTTTTTTTTTTTTAAGATTTATTTATTTAAGGGAGAGAGAGAATGCATGTGCTGAGAAGGGAGAGGGGCAGAGGGAGAGTGAGAATCTCAAGCACATTCCCTGCTGAGTGGGGAGCCTGACACGGCTGATCTCACGACCCAGAGATCATGACCTGAGCCAAAATCAAGAGTCAGAAACTCAACCTACTGAGCCACCCAGGTGCCCCAAGAATCTGAGTTTTCTTAACTAAAGGGTGATAACTAAGTATGATAAGTGTTTTTCAGACTTTAAAAGGACTGTTAAACCCCCATTAGTAGTCATGAAATCAATTAAATTCTTTCACAAATTGAAATAGTATAAAATAAATAAATAGAAAATACCAAAGTGAACCACATAGTTAGGGTTAAGTGTTGTTTCATGAAACTTTTTATTTATGTTGTGTGTGTGTATTTGTGTATATATAACCCACCATAAAATATATTTCCATTTGTGGGTCATAATAAAGTTTAGATTAGATGGACTAGTTTCATTCCATCTCTTAAGGTCTACAGTTCCGTAAACTGTCAAATTTCATCAGGGCATTGCAACACTATACCACATTAAAGATCAATGCCATTGGCTTTAAACTTTCATCAATTTAAGCAAGAAATTCATCCTTCTAAAATCTCCTTTTTCTCAATCTGTTATTGTAAAGAATATGAAGGTTGGTGGTATCTTGCATGTGACATGACTTTTTTAGTATAACTTTTTCTACTCTAGCACTCTTTTCTAGGCGTTGAGTCATATCTATCCTGAGACTTGTTGCCAGGGCTTGAAATCTCTGTAAGCACTATATTTCATGCACAGTATCATGTGGACCCTGAAACCCCAAGGCTCATTCCTGGGACCTCATATTGCAGTGCATAAACTGAATTCTTTCAACTTCTAGCTTAAGACAGCATTTTTTGTTTGTTTTGTTTTTTTAAACAGAGATCAAATCTTGTCCAACTAGCTGTTAGGGCAACAAATGCTATCCCATCATTTTCATATATATATATATATTTTTTTTAAGGTTTTATTTATTTATTTGTCACAGAGAGAGGAAGAGAGAGACAGAGAGTAAGCATAAGCAGGGGTAGCGACAGGCAGAGGGAAAAGCAGGCTCCCCGTGTAGCAAGGAGCCTGATACGGGACTCAATCTCAGGACCCTGGGATCATGACCTGAGCCAAAGGCAGCTGCTTAACCGACTGAGTCACCCAGGTGTCCCCATTTTCATATTGTGACACTTCCCTCTCCTCTCAAGTTCCTAAAAAAGTCCCCCATCTTCCTCCAGCCAAAAAAAAACAGTCTTCAGTGTCAATCATTTGCTTATTTGCTGTTGGCCTCCAAAGTCCACCATTCTTGGCTCTGCTATATATTTTAAGAGTCTTGGGGTCAGCACATTATATTTCTCAGGTCCCTTTGACATCTGGCTTTTCTTATCATTGGGAACTCAAATAGGAAATCAGAAAGTGGGAGGAAGCTTCTTGCTTCTGGCACCTTTGATTTGGTAGTTACTGAAAATTGCTGAAGATACCAGGGCTGGGGCGTGATATTGGACTTAAGCAATCTGGCAAAGGCAGCTATCTTTTCAGTGTCAGTCTTGGTTGAGCTGAAACCTTGGTGGATAAAACAACAAGTACAACAAGTTCCAATAGAACAACAGCAGGCATAGTACAAGGACTTTTGAGTATCATATCTTTTTTTTTTTTTCAACTTCTCAATACAAAACCACCCTTTTTCTCTTTTGCTCTTCATATCCATCCAACACTTATATAATAAATTATCCAGATTAAATCTCTACTGAATTACAACAGTTGATCTGTATCCCTAACTGAACCCTGACTAATACAGTACCATATGGGTAAATCCTTCAATATAACTGGGGATGGGAGACATGACTGAACAACAACTTCCCAGAAGAATCTGGTGTAGTCAGGCAGCTCTTGTTTAGTCTATGAAATAACAGAAGAAAATGTTTGCCTTGGGTTTATTAGGCATTTGTTTGCCAGAGATTCTTGAAGTAAATTGTGATATTTTTCAACAAAATTTATTCTCCCCAGCCTTGCTGCATGGGGAATATATTTCTCAGCTCCATAGAAGTTGGTTATGGCCATGTGATTTCTTTTGACCTATGACATGTGACATAACTAACAGCATTAAAGTAGTGAGCCCTGGGGTTCCTCAGTGGCTCAGTCAGTTGACCATCTAAATCTTGGTTTTGATCTCATGGGTTGTGGATCAGCCCCACACAGAGCTCCATGCTCAGCAGGGAGTCTGCTTGAATATTCTCCCCGTCTGCCCCTCCCCCCACTCGTGCATGCACGCTCCCTCTCTCTCTCTCACTCTCTCTAAAATAAATCAATCTTAAAAAAAAAAAAGCCTTGGCTTTATGGGACATCGTGCCTCAGTTGGCTTCTGCCCTTCAGGTCTCAGAGGGAACATGCATGGAGCAGAACCATCCTAACATACATATGGACCTGCAACATGAGATTGAGTTGCCCTTGTCAACCCACAGGCCTGTAAACATGAGAATAAAAGCTATCATTAGCCACTGAGATTTTGCAATTGGTTGATATGCACACACTACTAATGTCATAGATTCCTATCATATTTTAGCCTTTCCTACCTTGTTGACTTCTCTACATGTAATTGCTGACACAGATAATACCTGCAATCAATATCTGTGTAACCCTGACCTGAGCATTCTGACCTGTTGTGACCTGCTATATAACATCTGGTGGTTTTGCATAGAGCCCTGAGAAAATGAAAATGTGATTAATTTTTCAGGACATGCACAACACTGAAAACAACTAATAGACTTAGCCAACATTTTTAAGATATAACATTTCTTTAAAAAAATACACTGTACTGTGTTTAAACTAAAAATTTGTTATCCTTTATTCATTCATTCATTTATAACTGTTTCAGTATAGGTGATATGGCAGCAAACCAAATCAAGATCCCTGTTCTCATTCTAGAGGTGTGGACAGACTCCAAAATATAAATAAATAAATCTATAATATACTGCCATGGGCTGTTTTAGGTAGGGTGATCAGTGAAGACCTTTGGTCTTCTGACAATTACAGTAAACACTAGTAGAGCTTATGTCTGTGTTATTGTTTTGTGTATATATATATAATTGTGTATATATAGTATTATAATATATATAATATTATTAAACTGATCCATATGAGAAAAAATTAAAAGTATGTTCTTCGTGTGTTCTAATTTATGACTTTTCTGGGTATATTGGGTTATATGTACAATTATATACATATTATTGTGTTTCTATAGTATATATAGTATGTTATATATATTTAAATATACATGATATAGTATTATATTATACACACACATATATGTACATATAATATATTACATATATTATAATATATTACATATAATATAATGTGATATGTAATATATTACATATAATATAATGTAATAAACTACATGTATATAATTGTACATATAACCCAATATATCCAGAAAAGTCATAAATTAGAACACACGAAGAACATACTTTTAATTTTTTTCTCGTATGGATCAGATTCAAGGACATAGAAAAACATTTTATTTATATGGCTCCTCAAAAAAAGTGGAGTATTTGAATTTCTCCTATATTGTGTTTTGGATTTTAAAATAGTATAAATATTGTCTTTAGGGCCGTTTGATGGCTGAATAACTCCATGGGAATTCCAACACAATATAGTTCATAAATATTGGATAAAGCTATTTGACATTCATAAAATCTGTCTTCTGACATCCTTACACACTCTGTTAGTATTAAATCCATAAAGGCAGCAATGAGATTTAAAAGCATGACTTGTGCAGACTATTTTCCAGTAAAAATATGAATAAAGGCCTTTGGGTTTGTTGTTGTTGTTGTTGTTTTAGTATATCAACAATAACTTTTATTTTTGAATCAATTTCCAGTTCCTAAGACATTTTTCACATATATTTACTCATATCCTTGTTCTAATTGTACAGATAAGTATCTGGATACCTCACAACAAAAGGAGAGGAGAAACTTCCGGTGACTTAATAACCACTATTTACTCTGAAGTAGGAGGAACCACAGAAAATTCCGGTTCCAAGCACTGAACAAAGAAAACTACAAGATATACCCTTTGTCCTTCAAGAGATTACAGAGTGAGAACATTTATTTTGCCTTAAAGAAACTGATTTAAGTGACCTAGGGCAGAGCAGAAGTCACACATAGAATTCCCAGGCAGTTAGTATGGGGATGAAACAGAAATGGGAGAGACAAGACTCATTTCATGTCCCTGGAAATGCAAACCTTCTAAGGGTAGGAAGAACTGATGTCTTCACCTGTGTTAAAGACTCTGTAAGGCACAAAAAACTTTTCACTGCAGTTCACTTACCTTTACTTCTCTGTTTTTTTGTTTTCGTTTTTGTTTTTGTTTTTTCTCAACTATCAACTGTTAAAAGAAATCATAGAAAGCAAGACAAAAATACATTTTTTTCTGGGAATAATAGAGGCAAATAAAACACATTACCACCAGTATTGCAGAAGGCAACACAGAGATAAGAATGTTCTCAGAGTGGAGACAGCGAGAAAAATATAAAGACTGGATATTATTTTACGATGGCATTAAGACATATTAAGAAAACTTGAGAATTAGAAGGTACTTCAAAAACTGAGAACTGCAATGAAATCCAAGAGTGTAAAGACAATGAGGTTTTTAAAAAATACTATGTAATATTTAACACACACACACACCAAACACACATTAAAAAAAAAACAACTCCTGGGGCGCCTGGGTGGCTCAGTTGGTTAAGCGACTGCCTTCGGCTCAGGTCATGATCCTGGAGTCCCGGGATCGAGTCCCGCATTGGGCTCCCTGCTCGGCAGGGAGTCTGCTTCTCCCTCTGACCCTCCTCCCTCTCATGCTCTCTGTCTCTCATTCTCTGTCTCAAATAAATAAATAAAATCTTTAAAAAAAAAACAACTCCTGAACCGATCAACAGCATAACAACTAGAATGTTTTATAACCATGTGCTCCTACTTGATTTTATCCCTATCCTGATTTTTTGTCATCATATCTTTCATTACAAAATAAGTTTTACCACATATGCATGTGTCAAAAGAAAAGACTGATAAACAAAGGGGAAAAATAATCTTGAAGGATACACTGTAGAGGATGAAATGTATTATATATAATTGATAAAACATGAAAATAAAAGTGAAATGCAAAATCAGCAAATATAAATAACCAGTGTGTAGAAGAGGAAACTCAGATGATTTACACATATATACAAATTTAGTAATTCTCAGTTGTAATCACAGCAATTTAAGCTTATAGAATAAATATTTTATCACTCATCAGATTAGAAAAAAATGAACATGCCAATAATGCATTGACAAATTCTGAGGAAATACTGTTTTCTTTTTTTCCCGATGGGAGAGTGTAAGGCAATAGAGCAACTTCGGAGAAGAATTTGGCAGTATCTGTTAACACTGAAAATGTACTTACATTGTGACTCAGTGATTCTAAGTAACTAAGACAGAAAAAGCAAATTCACATATGTGTATGAAGATGAACTAAAGTGCTTTATGAAAAAATGTTTCCAAATATTAAAACCTAAAATAACCACAGCTCCCCAAACAGGAAAATAGTTAAATCTAGTTTGTTCATCTGATAGAATAATATATAGCAGCTATAAGGACTCAACTAGACCTCTATGAGTTAGCATAGAGAAGTTGAAAACATATTTGAGTGAAAAAAGCAATCTGCAAAATATGTGCACTATGGTATTGTTTATGTAAAAATAAAAACCTGCACCAAAAATCTTATATTTTTTTGTTCATGTAGTTGGATGTATAAACAGTCTTTTGGGTTTCTGTTAGAAGGATACACATGAAATTCCAGCAAGGAGGGAAAGACAGAAGGATGGTGATCAAAAGAGATGTAAGCTTCAAATGGAATATTCCTATGAACAGACTAATGCAATAATATATTACTTGAATAATTAAAAATTGTTAAACAAAAATAACATTGAATAAGAGGCATTTTCAGGGAAGTGGAAGGTTGAATCACACACTCAACTTGGACTCTAAATATAATACATATTATATCTTCATGGAAATCATAACATGAAACATTGAAATAATTGTTCTTCCTTTGAGTCTATATTCATCAAGTACCTTATAGTTTTGATTTTTATCTCCAAGGAAAGAATATGTTTAGCTCAACAGAATAAATTCCTTTGTTCCCTGAGTATTGGATGTCTACCATGCACCAGTCACTATTCTACATAATGGGGCCATAACAGTCAACAAGACCATAATTCTTGCCCTCTGGAGCTTATCTAGTAGTGTTATATATGAAGATGTTAGATGGTAGTAAATTATATGGAGAAAAATAAAGCAAAAAGAGGGCCACAAAATTTGAGAAAGGAGTAATTGGGAATGAGAGGTGGACAACAGGATCATTATTAGGTTGTTGTAGGTTATCCTCGAGATTTTGAATCTGACTCTGTTAGTTGGGAAGAAGTTGGTGAGTTTTAAGCAAAGGAGATCTTATTAGGATCTATCTGGGTACTGTGTTGAGAATACATTAATACAGAACAAGGGTAGAAATAATGAGTATTTTAGTGAGTTACTACAATAGTCCAGGCAAGAGAAGATGGAGATGTAGACTGGTGTGATAACAGGGAAATGGAAAGAAATGGTCAAATTCTAGATGTTTTGAATGTAGAGTCCACAGAATTTGCTGTAAGATGGTTGTAAAGGTTTATAGAACAAGGAAGACAGAGATTAGTCCAAGGTTTTTGGTTTAAGTTATAAATATCCTGTGACAATTAGCTGAAGTGGGTAAGACTGTAGAAGGATCAAATTTGTATGGATAATAAAAGGCTGTGTTAAACATGATAAAATTGAGTTATATATTTCTTAATACATGACTGCTCTAATTCTCAGTGTAAATTAATAGTAAAAATTCTCGTTAATATATCTTTGCTTCTGAGTGTGGTTAGTTTCTCTTTCTCTGTAAGTTTGCACAACTATCAATGCACAGGTTTGACTATGAATGTAAATTATAACGAAGAGAAAAGGACTGGATTTTGCAGGGGAGTCTCTTAGCAGCCAGCAAGCCAGTTTACTGTGTAACATTTTTCTAGGGACATCTAAGCTTCAGCGTCTACCTGCCTTCAAATGTCAAGACAGTGATGGAAAAATACATGTTACTGTGACTTGATGCACCTAATCTACTATTTAGCTTGCAAGAGAAAGGGGGTCAAAGGCACAGACTGCACCTTCCAAGGGTGTTTATTTAGATGTACTGAGCATGAAGAAGCAAGTAGCAAAAGAGGAACTCTGTGTACAAACTTGGAGTTGGCCATGGTTGACTGCTTTTCACATACATCTTCTTGCGGGTTAGACAAGGAAGCAGTTTTATCACATTCTGTTGCCTTCTGTTTAATTTCCATTCACCCCAGACCACTTATTTATCTTTTCCTGCTTCAAAGACTTTAGCAAAGTACAAGTTAGACAAAGCTTCTTTTGCCAAGGAAGCTCATCCCAGATTGAAATGTAGTTAGCTACAGCAGTTGCTACTGAGAATTTTGTTTTCTTGAGCTTTCACAGAACTTGAAAGAAAAAAAAAAAAAGATAGGGAAGAAGTAGATTTTACAAGTAGATTTTATTCAGAGAACACAAGTGTATTAGGACAAATTAACAACTTGATATTTTAGAGCTAAGCATTAGGTTAATTTAACTTATGGAACAAGAAGAAAAACAAGTGTACTGAAATTTTTACTTTGTTCCTGTTAACCCTTGAAACTTGAATAAGCTCACTATATTACTCTGTTTCATCAATCTCGACATGCTGATTTTTTTTTTCACATTTTGACATCTTTGCAATGGATATGTATTGAAATAAATAATGTCTCAAAGCAACAATCAGCCTAGTTGCAGCTGGGGCATATTTGGCATTACCTGTGCATGGGCAACCATCAAAATGCCTGATGAAAACTTGCAGAAAGATGGCAGTGGCTTGTAGGAAAGTCCGGAGATAATACTGGAGTGTTTTTTTAAACTCTTAGACACCATCAGAAAAGACAATGTTTAGCACAAATTCTTGACATGGGGGTGCCTGGGTTGTTCAGTCGGTTAAGCATAGGACTCTTGATTTCAGCTCAGGTCATGATTTCAGGGTCATGATCTCAGGGTAATGAAATTGAGCCCCATGTGGGGCTCCATGATCAGCATGGAATCTACTTGAGTTTCTCTCCCTTTACCCCTCCCCCACTCACATGCATGAGATAAATAAATAAATGCTTAAAAATTTTCCTGACCTGGCTTTTAAACAACTCAACCAATTTACTAAGAATGTTCTTTCCTTGTATGAATGCATTAGATTGATGAAAGATAAAACTCTATGTCTATTTAAATCTAAAAGAGCTCTTTAGTATAAAAGTATAAAATATGAGTCTAACTCATATGCTCAATGCTCAATAAGCATTGAGTTACAGTTTGACATCATCTTTTTTGTTTTTATTTTATTTATTTATTTTTTAAGATTTTACCTATTCATTTGACAGAGAGAGACACAGCGAGAGAGGGAACACAAGCAGGGGGGAGTAGGAGAGGGAGAAACAGATTTCCCGCAGAGCAGGGAGCCTGATGTGGGGCTCGATCCCAGGACCCTGGGATCATGACCTGAGCCGAAGGCAGACGTCCAACAACTGAGTCACCCAGGACCCCCTAGCAACATCTTTTTTAGAAGTAACAATGCATCTTAGAGTTAATGAAATACAGTCTACACTTTACAGTGATGGCTTCTTATCAGAAGCAAGATCAATCACAGACCTGTACCCCTGAAACAAATAATACATTAAATGTTAATAATAATAATAATAATAAAAATGGCAAAAAAAAAAGAAGCAAGATCAAGTTAGCTTAAGAAACTATGATGCAGTAGGCAATCAAGAGGTCTAGTTATGACACTATCTTGCTGGGACACATAAAGTGGTAAATATAAAATTTTGCTTTATTTTTCCCAGTCAATAATGCAAAAATGAAAACAATTGGTTAGGAAATAAATTATCTGTCAAGAGTAATTGTACAAATTCACTTAGCACCCCAAATATTTTTATGATTTTTTTTTTTGCCCTGGCTCCTTATATACAGAACAATAATCCACATGGCATGTATTTATAGTAATCCTTTTACCAAATATATGTCAATGTAGTTCAAAATAGCAACTTACAAATTAAGTATCTAAAAAAGCTCAAATTTGGCATCAGCTCTTAAGTGAGTGAAGTTATTTCTTCAGGGACCAGAGCTCAGATGATCCTTTTGGAAGATCAAAACAAAACAAAAGGGATTCCTGGATGGCTCAGGCGGTTAAGGGTCTGCCTTCGGCTCAGGTCGTGATCAAGTCCCACATTGGGCTCCCTGCTCAGGGAGGAACCTGTTTCTCCCTCTGCCTGTCGCTTCCCCTGCTTGTGCGCTCTCTCTCTC
The DNA here is from genome assembly GCF_002201575.2 of Neomonachus schauinslandi. Taxonomy (NCBI): domain Eukaryota; kingdom Metazoa; phylum Chordata; class Mammalia; order Carnivora; family Phocidae; genus Neomonachus; species Neomonachus schauinslandi. The sequence goes on from NC_058405.1 coordinate 107,385,930, forward strand.
TCTCTGACAAATAAATAAAATCTTAAAAACAGAACAAAAAAAGTGTCCATTTTTTTGTTGTTTCTTTGATGATAGAAAAATAAAAATTATTACAATGAAATAGACACTGCTAGTCAAGTTGTTTCTCTGACTACCACGTATAAGTATAAAATAGCATCCTAGTCATGCTCTATCATCTGCTTCTTCATTATTAGATTAGCATTTTATATTATTAACGTGTTTTTTATGGTCCTTTTCCTTCCCCAAACTATAATCTCTGAGAGCTAAAGACTGGTCAGACTTCTTTGTCTCCAAGGAAGTGTGTGAACTAGAGGAAGTTTTCAATAAAAATTTGTGGAATGAGTGAAAAAATTAGGTGTTTGGAAAGATCTCTGAGCAAAATAAGAAGTACTGTATAAACACAATGTATCATTGAGAATGAGACTAAAGAGAGCATGATTTTTACCCTCTATTTTCACAGACACATGTTTAATAGATGTGCTTATTTGGGGGCAAGTCTATGATATCCAGGGAAGGGGGTTTTCAGTCTAAAGGATGAGGAAAGGGTTAAGAAAATCAAACTTGATCTTTCTTTTATTCTCCAGTTTCTCTTGTTTTCATCACATCCTGACATAATTTAAGAAAAATGTTAATGTCATATGTTCTATGACATGGAACAATCTGGTGATGGCTTTAAGAAGAATTTTGAGAGTAATTTTTATATCATACTTACTGAAATTTAAATTACTCTGTTTTCTTTCAAATTGCTATGGTTATGTGTTTCTATTACAAACTTTCAGAGGTTTTTTACTGCTTTATAGTTCTGCCTTTTGCTGAAATTTGGAATATGTGTTTTGGTTATTAAGTGAAAACTGTTAATCTATTTTCTAAACAATGTAATTTGAACAAGTTGCTGTTTAACTTTTTAATTTAGATTTAGATCTCTGTATCATCCATTTTTGGAATAATTGTTAAAAATTTTATACGTTATTGTGTCTGTAGTACACATTTGACCTTAAGCTAAATGATTGTGCAAAAATCAGTGAATAAGTAATTTGCACATATGGACATCAGAGAAACAGTCTTTGAAGTTTGTTTTTCTTGTTTTTGGGTTTTTTTAAAATAATAAATACTGGGTAAGTACATTTCAGTTCTGGATATGTACCTAATCACAGTTTCAGAATTGATCAAATTTTTAAATTACCAAACAACTATTTTTCATGATTTTGTCCCTGATTAAGCGATCTGATGCAGAGGGAACATTAAAGTAGGCCTGTGAGTTAATCTTTAGGATTTTCAAAATTTAGCATCATCCTAAGGTCTAAGATTACTTCTACTGAGATGGGTATTAACAGTTTAAGCATCATCTAAATGATTTAAGGGAAGTTGACTTCTCTCTTTCTTGTCTCTCTCTAAAAGTCTAAACTATTCGGGCCATAATAATAATAATAACAACAATTAACATTTTTATGTCTTAACTATTCATTACTAAGCAGTAGGGCAACTATGCACAACCAAAACACTCAGTATTCTACACACATTACCTCATTTAATCTCAAAAAAGCCCAATGAAGTAGATAATATTTTAGAGTCTAGGAAAGCCAATATGGAGAGGTGAATTGTAAAAACCTACAGTTCTCTTTCTGTGTGTTTCTACTCTACTTTTACACAGAACACCACTGACACTTTTTGTTGCCAAATGTGTGTAAGTCTTTCCACACACCAAACAATTCTCCATAACACCCACTGGGTGTCCTACAATTTAACGTAGGTCTGAGAGTATCTACCTGGAGATAGCATCCAACCCACAAAACTGATCCCACCCCACTTCAGATGCCAAATATGAGTAGTAATCCCCAGGTTACCCACAGCTTTTGTGAGATTTGGCCACAGCTTGGATGTGCCTGTGACCCCCTGCTTGGGTTCCATTAATTTGCTAATGCTGCTTGCAAGGGATGCTCCTAGTGCTCTTATTATCACTTATTATGTACCTTCTATTATCTCACAAGAGATAAAAAAACTTGTCTCAGATTAAAGACCTTTAAACACAGGTCTTTCCAACTCTAGATCCCAGATCTTGACCATGGTGCTATAAAGAACTACCATGCAATAATTAATTCTCTTACACGATATGACTTTGTCAGTTATAGAAAACTTTGTTATGATGGAATGTGGCTGGTGAAAACCATTGCCCTAGCTATTCCTACTAGTCCTAAGTCTCAAACATCTGACTTGAGAGGACTTACACTGATCTATATGTGAGAAAATACCAAGATATACTAACTACTACCATAAGCAGATCTTTAAATTGAATAAGGAGACCTCCAATATATCTTCCTTTGTTATTCTAAGTAAAATAACACATTGTATCTTTAACACAAAGCAGTTTAGCTCAAAACTTTCAGTGTAGATGATTCCTTTGACCCAGATGGATTGTTTTTTCAATTATTATTCATTTGCCTTACAATTTTTCACACTAGCCAAACATATTTGAGTGTAAGTTTATTAAAAAATAAACTGCAGAACATATTCATATCTTTACCTTTAGATTATAACATTGCCCTGTAATAAATACTAAGTACATATTTTTAATAAATATGTAGAGCAGTATTAACGTAAGTATCAGAACAATATTAATCAGAAAAAAGAGAGAGAAGGCATATGTGTCTATAAAAGAACCACTTGTCAGTTCTGCAATTGTCTTAAAATGAATTTGATATGTGTGGGAGACTGAATAACGGCCCCTCAAAGATGCCCTTGTTTTTAATTCCCACGCCCTATAAATGTGTTTTCTTACAGTGAGATTGACTTAGATGCTATAGAAGAGGGCTGCTAGAAAGTAACGGAGTGGAGCAGAGGGAAGCTAAAGAACAGATATTGAAGGTCGTCCTATTAATCTGCATGAAGATGCAGTCACCTACATCGAAGGAGATTGCATGATATCCAAGATTCTCAGAAAAAGACACAAACATATTCAGAAGAGAAAGGCAGGGTTAAATATCTGCAAATCTCAGAAAATGAGATGCCATTTGCTAAGAGTATCAAGTAGTAAGAACATCCCTGCTTCCCTTTTCTCCGCTCTGTCCACACACATCTTCCTCTCCTTGGGTCCTACCTCTAGCATCAGAAACCACTTTTAGCCAGCTCCCTGAGGAGGGATGTGAAAGGGCCAGATGGGGAAGCATGCCACGCCCTCTTTCAATGTGTCTTTTGCTGAAATAGATTTCAGCTGGGATGGTGAGCAAAGATCTTATGTTAAATTAAAGTCAGTTTTCATTATTAAATAGAATTGGACTATTTTCATAGTTAAGATGGTGGTTTTTGGGTTTTTGTTTTTAATTCAAAGAGGCTAACAAACTATTTATATTGTACAGGAATATATTGGAACTGGCCAAAATCTGGGATTGAAGATCTAGCTCCTATGGAATGTATATGGAGACACTGGAAGGCAAAATTTCTTTATGATTATACATCATTAATTATAACTTATAAAATATTATGATTCATTTAATAAACAAGAGATTGCTGATAAATCATGCAAGACACTTAAATTCGTACTTTTTGACAACAAATTTTAGAAATAGCAACATGAATAAGGTTAAGTAGTACACAATTAATCAATCCCATTTTTTTTACCATTCTTGTAAAAGAGGTTTCAGAATATTCTCTTGAACACGAAACCACTGATGTTAGAGCTCCTGGTGATAATGGGCCTGTGAATGCATTTCTGTGTTTAACCAAGAACCTTGTGTCAGAATGACCTTTAAATATTATGGATATTTATAATAGGAAATGTTATACCTCTTTATAAGTATAATTGAAAGTATAATTCAGTCCTTTCCATCTGCAAATAAGTACCACATCTCTGTTGGCAGTTTTATTAGTATTACTTAAAATGATATTTTCATAACTGCCTCCCATGAGAACCCTGGGCAGGGTGTCAACAACTCTGGATTCTTTTTGACACTGTTGCTAGAGTAACATGTTACTCTAGAGATGCCATCTAACTTCTCCATTCTATCATTCCACATTAAAAACAACAACAGCAGCAACAATAACAGCATATTATAGCTACTCCAAATAGCCCAGAAAATGGTTTTCAAGTGCCAGGCATGTGTATAAGATATGGTTTCCCAATACCCTCAACTATGCTTTACCATGTACTTAAAGGAGGCTTATTTGAAGATTTAAAGTTGTCTGGAAATAAGCAATCAAAAATGAAGCTTAAAAAATATCATTTAGAATACTGTCAGAGAACAAAAATAAAGAATACATTTAATGAGAGATGTGTATATTGCTTGCATAGAAAAATGCAAAACCTACAGAGAAAAATTAGAGGAGACCTAGATAAGAGATTTACCCTTGTTTACAGATCACAAGTCTCAATGTTTTTCAGTTATCCTCAGATTGGTCTACAGAGTCAATGCCATCTCAACCAAAATCCCAACAGACACTTTTTAGTAAAAATTGGCAAGGTGGAAGGAGCTCAAATAACTGAGTATTCATACAGGGAAAAAAAATGAGCCCTCCCTTCTATCTCACATGATACATAAAAAATAATTCAATAGGTAAATTCATAGAGACAGAAAGTAGGAGAGTGGTTACCAGGGAGAAAAGAATAATGAGTTATTCTTTAATGGATGTGGAGTTTCAGTTTGGGTTGATGAAAAATTCTGGAGATAGGTAGTTGTGATTGCATAACAATGTGAATGTACTTAATGCCAATAAACTATACACTTAAAAATGGTCACAATGATCAATTTTATGTTTTAGATAGATGATAGATTAGATAGATGATAGCTAGATGATAGATGATAGATAGATGATAGATAGATGATCAATATAGATATATTTTAAAAGCACAATTATAAAGAAAAAGTAATACAATCTTTGAAAAGCAACATGGGCCTCATAGCAACCTCTGGCCCTAACTTATTTGCAGCTTAACAAGTAGAATGGGATGAAACCACTTTGCCTTACTCAAAGGCTCGGGATAAAAGATCAAATAAAATAGTGCTTAAAGACTTGAAAGTATACATCAGACTAGTGGAATTAAAAAATGCATGGTAGGTATATGTTGAAAATATGTACTTAGAACTCTGAGAAAATGAAATAACAATTTCCATTAGACTGAGATGTGAGACTCCCTGGAGATGCCATACCTGGCTTCTTACACAATATGTGCAGCTTAATATATGCCAATTATGCTTCAGTAAAGCTGTGAAAAAATAGTGCAAGGTGAGTGATAGAAAGAAATGTAAAACATAAAGATATAAAACTTGTAGAATAAAAGAGAAGAATATCTTTGTGATAGAGGGTAAACAAATATTTCTACAGAACACAGAACACAAAGAGCACTAACAATAAAGAAAAGGTAAATAAGACCAACGGTGACAAAATAGTATGTGCTCATCAAAAGGAGTCATTAAAAAAATGAAAAAGTAAAACACAGACTTGGATATTTATATTTGCAATGCATATATATGATAAAGAATCTGTTTCTAGAACATATATTTAAAAAATCTCCAAAGCTTTGCAATATAAAGACAAGCACACAAAAAATGGGCAAAAGACTATCAGACACTTCCCCAAAGAACATGCAACTGATCAACACACACATAAAAGGCATTCAATGTTATTACTCATCATGGAAATGCAAGTAAAACTACATCAAGAAATCATGTCACTAGAATGACTAAAATTAAAAAGAATGACAATACCTCATGTCAGCAGGCATGTGCAACCACTGGAACTTTCATATATTTCTGGAGAAAGGGAACTAGTACCATCACTTGGAAAACTATTTCGCAGTTCACTATGAAGCTAAAATACACCTACCCCTGTAATCCAGCAAATTCACTCCTAAATATCTTCCCAGGAGAAATAAAAACCTGTGGTCCCCAAAATACTTGCACAAGAATGCTTAATACAGTTTTATTTATAATACAAAAATTGGAAACAAACTACAATATGAATGAACACTGTGGATATTTATATAGGGAACACTGGTCAGAAATATAAATAAAAGCACAATTGGGGTACACAAGAGCATGAAGGAGTTTCATGGAAATCATGTTGGGCAAAAAAAGCCAGTTATTTAAAATTTTATTTATAGAGAGCCATAGGCCAGAAACAACTGATAATAGAAATCAAATCGATGATTGCCTGGCATGGTGAGAGATTGAATGAAGGGTGCATGAGAAAACATTCTGTGGGATGGAAATATTTTCAGTTGTGGCGTGATCACCTAAGAGCATATACTTGCCAAAACTCTTTGCATTAAACACTTAACATCTTTGCATTTTATTCACTTTATACCTTGTGATTATTAGCTTTACGTCAACATGGAGGATATATTTGGATGAGATTAACATTTAAATCGGTGAACTTTGAGTAAAGCACATTCTCTCCTTAACGTGGTCAGGCCTCATTCAGTCAAGCGAAGTCCTAAATAGAACAAAATGACTGGCCTCCCCAGCGAGAGGGAATTCTCCCCTGAATGCCCTTGGACTTTATATGTGCCGTAACCTCTCCTGGAACTCCGGCCTACTGGACTATACCGCAGTTTTGGACTTGCCAGCTTCCATAATCATGTGAGCCAGTTCTTTATAATAAACCTACGCTGTATACACACATTCTATTGATTCTGTTTCTCTGGCAAACATTGACTAATACATACATCAAATCCAGAAAATAGCATTGATTAAATTCACTAGGAACAATATACTAGTTCTCCAAGGAAATCCTTCCAAGATTTCATTCCAGGCTAAGATTCAGAGAACACACTTGAGATAGCCAAAAACACTTTATTTTTCTTTATGAAACTTGAATGTTCCTACTATTAGGGAAATCAAATTTAAGGTTTTATTCAGTCAATCCCATACATTTGTCTAATCCAACTTCCTCCTTTCTAAAGGTTCTGAGTCTCTATTCTCCATGAAATCTATTTCTAAGAGGATATTTGGATTTGTCCCTACTCCTAGATACAGTCCTCTGGCTATCCTCCTGCCCAGAGTTCTCTGGCTATTCTCCTGTTAGGCATAGCCCTTCTGGGGTCTCAGCTAGAAGTGCTTGGAGTTTAACAAGTCCCCTCCATCTTGGGAGAATCTAAATGTCAATGCACCTGTAAATCTCTGCTAACCCGTTTGGCTTGTAGCCAGTCTTCTGCCAGGTTTCTGAAAATCTTGCTCTACCAAGGTGTAGCTTGGGAATCAGCCAAATGTTTGAGAATTTTGCATGCAGCTTTTTGTACTCACTTTTATGAAGTTGCCTTTCTCCAGGATTTTTCCATCTCAAGTCTCATCCATTTTCTTAGTACCAAACTCATCTCTATAAAATTGGCCGTTTTCTGTTGCTCATTCCCATGAGCTGAAAATGGGAAAACACCTTTGAGAAAACAGCCCAAATGCTCTCATCACCACTTTTGCTTCCCTTCTGCTAAGGACAGGAGCCTTACAACCCAACCTCTTTTAGTTGCTCTCCAGTGCTTTCTAAAGTTGCTTTGCATAGTTTGTCATAGTTAGTGTTTTCAAGGACCTCACAGCTAGAACTAATGTTACCAGAGCTATCTTTAAAAACATAAATCAGGGCGCCTGGGTGGCTCAGTTGGTGAAGCGACTGCCTTCGGCTCAGGTCATGATCCTGGAGTCCCGGGATCGAGTCCCGCATCGGGCTCCCTGCTCGGCAGGGAGTCTGCTTCTCCCTCTGACCCTCCCCCCTCTCATGTGCTCTCTCTCATTCTCTCTCTCTCAAATAAATAAATAAAAAAAATCTTTAAAAAACAACAACAACAAAAAACATAAATCAAACCAAGTCATCCCCCCAACCATAAAATCCTATAATGGCTTCCCACTATGCTTTGAACAAATTCAGATACCTTGTCTAGATCTAAAGGGCTGCATAATCTGACCCTTGCCTACCTCCCCTAGTTCACCTAGAGCCACTGTTGTTATTAGAAACAACATTTAATGCCCTCCATATGGGGTGTTTAAATGCAGCCACTAACCATAACAGTATTAGTGCATATGTGCTGATTTGGAAACTGGTTTGCAATATACTGTTAAGTGAAAAACAGAACAAAATTTGGTAAAGAATGGTCTCAGGTTCTAATAAATGCTCATTTGGAGCACTGATTCCAGGATGAAAGCAAATCTCTTTCGTAGATCTCACGGAACACAGTAAAACATAGCCCAAATCCACCCCTTTCTTTATCTTCTTCCCATGGACCGGAATATTCTCATTAGCTCCTGATGTAGGTGACTTTGCAGATGTTGTAATTGTATTCTCCCCTTCTCTGCATAGCTAAATCCTACTTATTTTTCCTTCACTTTCCCCAATTTTTTTATATGATTTCGCTCCATGATTTATCATGATACCGACTGAGAGGGAAAAGTAAAAAACAGTGTGTAGAAATAAGGTATAACCAGAGAGTATGGAATTATACAATTAATACTGTAAGGAGGGACATGTGGCCATATAAACCTGGAAATAACATGCCGTTTATAGTTTGCTACCACCTCTGCCTGAAACACTGTGCTCTGACTCACTGGTTGATTTCTTCTCATCCCTGTGGTTGACCTGTAACCTTCTCAAGGAGCTCCTCCCTGATTGCATTGTATAATTCCATACTCTCTGGTTATACCTTATTTCTACACACTGTTTTTTACTTTTCCCTCTCAGTCGGTATCATGATAAATCATGGAGCGAAATCATATAAAAAAATTGGGGAAAGTGAAGGAAAAATAAGTAGGATTTAGCTATGCAGAGAAGGGGAGAATACAATTACAACATCTGCAAAGTCACCTACATCAGGAGCTAATGAGAATATTCCGGTCCATGGGAAGAAGATAAACAAAGAAAGGGGTGGATTTGGGCTATGTTTTACTGTGTTCCGTGAGATCTACGAAAGAGATTTGCTTTCATCCTGGAATCAGTGCTCCAAATGAGCATTTATTAGAACCTGAGACCATTCTTTACCAAATTTTGTTCTGTTTTTCACTTAACAGTATATTGCAAACCAGTTTCCAAATCAGCACATATGCACTAATACTGTTATGGTTAGTGGCTGCATTTAAACACCCCATATGGAGGGCATTAAATGTTGTTTCTAAAATATGACTACCATGACTAAGGTGTTCTTGAGCAGCTGAGAGAGGCATTTTGTACATTTCTCTGATTATATTTTGAAGACTTGATTCTCAGAAAGTGAAATTTCTGATTTAAAAAAATATGTACATTTTTAAGGTTTAATGTTCTTGTTGTCAAAATACTCTAAGATTGAGTTAATTTACAAATAAACAGTATCATGCAAGAGTGTCAGTGTTTCACCACGTTCTTTCCAAATAGGATATTGTTGTTTTTCAATATTTTTGTCAATTTGGTGGAAAAAAGATACCTCATTTTGATTACAAGATAAATTGAACATCTTTTACTATATTTATTAATTGCAGTTCAACATTTATGAACTATCTTTGTGTGTATCCTCAACCACTGTTCTATTTATACAGATGTTATTTTTTTACTAAATTCAAATTGCTTTTTATGTATTTAGCAAGTTTTGATAGTCTAAAATAAATGATTAAGAAACATGAAGTTATTTTATTTTTATCAATATTTAGACTAAATTTGCTTTGTGTGTTCTCATCTCCTTCTATGCAAGTAAAGAAAATTAATATTTGGTGGTGCATTTGTTCTCAACTATAATGGATCTCCAAAATATTTTACATATTAATTTTGCAGTAAGATTACTAGATCTTCCCTACATACGTGGCACAAGTTTAAAAGTTCTTGACTGTTATTTTAACTTTTCCATATTAACAGTTTTAATTTCATGTGGTAAATCTTTTTTCTTTATGCCCCGCCCCTTGATGTACTTGGAAAGTACTTCGCTACCCTAAGATGCATTCTATTTTTAAAATCACTTTAAAATTTCATTGTAGGGGCACCTGGGTGGCTCAGTCGTTGAGTGTCTGCCTTCGGCTCAGGTCATGATCCCAGGGTCCTGGGATCGAGCCCCTCACCGGGCTCCCTGCTCCACGGGAAGCCTGCTTCTCCCTCTCCCTCTCCCCCTGCTTGTGTTCCCTCTCTCGCTGTGTCTCTCTCTGTCAAATAAATAAATAAAATCTTAAAAAAAAAAAAAGAATTTAAAAAATAAAAATAAAAAATAAAATAAAATTTCATTGTAACATATATTAAATATATTTAGAATTCATTTTGATTTATGTGGTGAAAAGGGAATTTAAGTTATTATTTCCTAAATAAAAGCAAGTCACTGCTGCATATGACAAAGTAATCTTCTTTCTCTATATGTTTAAGATGTCAATTTTATGAAATATCCAAGTTATACATGTAAGAATATATGAATATATGTGAATTCAGCCCACATGCACATACCCACATGCATGCACACACCTGCATTTGGTATTTTGCCCTGCTTAATTGATACATGGATTAACATTTACAATAGTGCTTCTTAAATTACATATTGTATTAGTCACTAAATTTTCCCTTGATATTTGCTTAGTAACCAAATTAAATGATTAAATGTAGTACATAACATCTCAACTTTACATACATATTTTAACATATTGTAAGACAAAGCACCATTCTTTATTCTTGTTTTCAGAAGTTATTGACTATTTTACTTTATTTTTTAAAAAGTGTACAATATTAAATGATTATCTCAAACCACATTACAAAAATGTCACATTTGTTGCAAAAATGAGAGTCATCTCGAGATTGGAACAAATATAGGGAGAGGAATGTTTTCTACAGAACTGGGATAAAACTAGATTCCAAGGATTTGCTCAACCCTATTATCATTCATCCAGTGCTTTACCGAGTACACAGAAACCTTTCAGTAAATATTTATTGATTGATTGAAAAACAAATTTGAAGGCATTTAAAGTGTGAACTATTTGTTCAAGCTGTACAAATAAAATTACACAAATAGAAAATCTCCTTTACAGTTATATGAGACATGAGTTTGAATCAACAATTAATACATGTTTATTGGATAGTTGTAAAAAATATCAATTGTTTTATAGTATATACAACAAAGTAGAAGATACAACGAGTCTCAGAGCTTGTAGGGAAATCAGAAGAGGTAATGTGCATTTAACCATTGGGGGAAATTAAAAATTCTGAGGATAAGGAAGTTTGCAAGGTCTGGAATCTCACGGGTTCTGTAAAGAAGGCTAAAGAACGATGGCCTTTCTCCTTGGGTCCATAACAATAGGCAGGGCAAATGTCAGCACAGCAGAGATTTTCCGCTCTAGTACTCAGGACTCCTAATGAGAGAGCTTTGATGAACTATTCCCCTGGAAGCCAGTAGACTTCTTATGTCTATGCCAATCACCATGGATGGAATTATTTTTGAAAATATTGACTGGAAAAAATAAAACATAATATTTTTAACTCCTTTATGCAGAGTGTGCATTCCCCTCACAGTCTCTCCCTGCCTTTAAAAAAATTTTTGGTTTCTTCTCTTTTTTAAATTCCATTTCCAGGTAAGAAACTTAGGTTCATGACAGAGGGTATCAACTAAGTATTTAGTTCTGTATTCTACAGTTCTTAGTGCTGCCCAGCAGTTTAGGTTATCTATTTCCCATATAGTAACATTGTAAGCACAGCATATGCTAACAAAAGAAATAAGGAAAAGCAGATGAAATACATTTAAGCCCACCATGTGTCATCCATGTAGACATGATGCCAGGATCTCCAGGGGAATAAAGAGTAGGACCTTGAATAGGTTTGACTTTTGGGACACTGGACCAAGATACCTGAGAAAAAAACAGAGCACTTAACAGCTTAATGAAAAAAATCTATCGAGATTAAAACCTAAATAATTAGATGATACTTCACGTTTTTATTGTGTATATATCATCTGTCCTTAAAAATCTCTATAATATTTTATGTTTGGAGAATTAAGTTCAAAACAAAATGCTTCACAACAGATATGTCAACTTGAACTTTGCATTTCATATTCTATCCTGGAATGTTTATGAATTTTCTGTTCCATTAAGTCTTTACCCCAATAACCTTAGAATGTCCCTTATGATTCCCATTTTAGGGCCTGCTGGTTGATATTTATATCTTTCAGAAACAAATGCTTTTATTTGTTTATTATTAATACTTGAAATTACTTATGAAGGGTTAAAGTAGTTCATCACATGCAGAAAATAAGCACATTTATTTCCCTGATAAAATACCAAGAAAATGAAAATAAATAGATGGATTTATGGATGTATACTGAAAAATAACTAAAGCTTAGTCTTAAGCCACCTTAAGAATCAATAGAGATCACTGCCAAATCCATTCGACAACAACAACCGAAGTCAATAATAAAGTCAGTCAGAATCATCCCTCCAGCTACATTGTATCCTAGCTCAGTTATCTATCCTCGGCAGTCATGTTTCCAGATAGTGAACCCTCTTTGTCACTATCATTCTCTTTCATTCTTCCTCCTTTATCTACAAATACTCCATAGAAAATAGATCTATGTAGCCCAGTTTTAACACTAGAGTTTCAATATAAAAGTGAAGTAGTCTCTCTCCCTTTCTCTCTTAAACCAATTCAAGAAAGGAGAGGAGATAAAGAGGAACTCCTGAGGCTCAAGTGTCCTCCGTAATTTCTTTTTGGTTTTTGATATGTGGTAATGGCTGAAAATGGAGTAATCAGAGCATCTAGCGCCTATTTCTTCTTAGACACAGGGTGAATTGATCAACAAGGTACATACATCTCAGGAAGGCCCTGGGAGCTAAAAGATAAATTATGCTGGGGCAAATCATTTCACAATAATTTAATAATTATTAGTTATGTGTTAATAATTATTCTGCTGAGCAGTTCACAAAGAAGCTCCTGGGAGTATAGGATGTACAGAGTATTTAACAACTAAGACACAGTCCTTTGGACCTCTTAACTTTTTGGAAAACTGATGTTCTAATCCAAGTAGATAATTCACAAGTCTTAGTGATTAATAGAAGCTCTTTCCATGATTTTCTGTTCTAGTCTACCCTTGCCTCCAAGCTCTCCCAAAGAACCCTCACCAATAGAGAGTATGATGGTCATGATCAACTAATGAGAATCCACATAAATGTGTCTTACCTATTAATATCAACATTGTGATGACTCAGCCACAGTCCCTCTCCATTCATGACTGGCATATTAATAATAGCACTACCTCATAGTATTGGGATAATTAAATGAATTGGTACATTATATTAGAACAGAGTAAGCACTCAATAGACATTAATGGTTTTACTCTTCTGCTTCTTGCCGTAGCTGCCATTGCTGTAAATAACAGTAATGGACACCAGCCTGCATGACTGCCTTACCTTCCTGGTCCCTCTCCAAGACCCCATATCCTTCGGCCCATTGCAGCAATGAACTTGAAAGCATATGGGTGTGAGGAAGGCACAGACCTCCATGTTACCATTTTGGTACAAGAGTTAAATAAGTCCTACCCTAAATTTCCATCTACAGAATTGTGACTGAATCACAACTTTAAAAAGATTTAACTGAAAGTTCATAGTTAACAAAGGGGGATACAATCAGCAGCTATTTACAACTGCTAATCCATGGTTTATTTCAGAGCTCACTGGCCCAGGATTACCCTCAAGGATTCCCTAACAGTGTAGCACTCTAGCTGACAACTTGCTTACAAGTAGCAAGGTCAGTTTATCTCTCACCATCAGAAAAGCAGTGGAACACTCTCTTCCAGGTTCAATTATTATGAGGCCCAGAGAGAAAAATTCTCCCAACCAAAAGCTCGTCTCTTCAATTCTCATTTTTTTGTCCCAGAATCTGCATTTTCCTCTGAGTCATTTTCTTCTTTTTTTTTATAAAGATTTTATTTATTTATTTGACAGAGAGAGGCAGTGAGAGAGGGAACACAAGCAGGGGGAGTGGGAGAGGGAGAAGCAGGCTTTCCGCGGAGCAGGGAGCCCGATGCGGGGCTCAATCCCAGGACCCTGAGATCATGACCTGAGCCGAAGGCAGACGCTTAACGACTGAGTCACCCAGGCGCCCCTCCTCTGAGTCATTTTCAATAAAAACTCTGATCTCTGCAATTTAACAATACAGTTTAATGTAGTTGAATACATTCTAAGTATTCTAAAGAAAAGAAACATTTCTATCATCTGTCTCTTTCTGCCTTCTGATCCAGTCAAAAAACAGCAACAATGTCAGCACACGTAGAAAGTTCTGCCTCAATCAAATGTACACAAGTATTTGTACACTGAATATTTAGGTTTTTTTTTATCTAAATCATCTGCATTTAGGTTAATGGACACTTTAGTTCTTCCAAAGAATAATGTTTGGGTACATTATGGCACATCGCAAACTTTTGCAGATGCACTCATTAATTTTTTTTCCAAAAATGGCTTTAATTGCCCATGATATGCTAGGCACTGCTAGATAAAAACAAATAAGCAAAGATTATTTTAAAAACAACTCTGTCTTCTGAAACTAAAAATATGCTTTTAGAGAAAAAAAATAGTTAAAATCCAAATATTATTATGGCTTGCTATAACTTTTATGAAAGTAACAGGGAACAGCACAGAATAATGACAGATGACATTATTGATGGTAATAAAAAGATAGTGTATTGAATTACCATTATAATCTACATATATGTCTTGCTTTTCATGCTTTAAAAGTCAAAATTTTATTCATGAGCATTGCAAGTACAATTTTTTAAAATTTTATCATTAATTTTTGTCTAAAATGTGTTTATTTCTTCACAACTAACCTAAATTCTCCTGGGTGTAGAGGAAAAAAAAATAATGACAGATACTCCAGTCCAAGGATACCACTTTCTATAGAAATAATCCTAAATCTTGGTTTACTTCAGTCCTTTTCCGTGTAATTGCACATTAACCCTGGCTGATTGCAATGGGTAAAAATCATCAATATTTCACTTCTTATCTCTCCTTAAAAAAACTAAAACCTGATGGGCTAAAGTTAAAATTTAAACCACAATGTGGTATTAAATTCAGTTTTGGCAGCTAGTAGATATTTTTTATCCTAAAACAACAGATGTGACTAAAAGAATTGATCTTGTTGACATGGTTACCCTTGTATGGATAAAAATCAATATTAACAATATCATCTACCATTGCACATTCTGGCAAGGAAATTTTTACCATTCATAAAGTCAGGTTGAGCTTGTTTTCCATTGTAGTGTCACAGCCTACTTCTGATGGAAAACATTTTTATCTGCAATTGGCTAAGTCATTTATCTTAGTGAGACAGCACGTGCAGCAGATGGCATCAGCAAGTAGATATAAGAAAACTGCCATCATTAATTATCCTGAGGGCTGGAATTGGGGTCCCTGAGCTTCCAGTGGCCAACTCACAAAGAGAGTATTAAAACTTGTGATTCAAATATAATTAAGTGCAATATTGTTATTGTCTTTTTAGTCACCCTTTTAAATGCAGGATCAACTCTAAGTCTCTGTGAAGCTGATTGGTATCCAACCAACTTTTGTAGTGTTTAATGTAGATTTACTATTGGCATTGCATTTGAGCTTCCTGACAAGTTTCATGACAATCATTTGTGTGTTATGGATAACTTTAGCCTGGATCTTCACACACCAATAAAGTGGAAGACTGAAACAATATTCTAGGTAGTTTTCTCCCACATTTTGATTGATTAAAATTTCAAGAGAAAATTTCAGAGAAACATCAAGTTTCTGTTTAAAAATATTTTGCCTGTAAAGGTCATCTAAAATATAATTATCCATTGCACCATCATTTTAACAAATAAGACATAATTTCAGAACATCTAATTGAATAAATACAATATTATGAAAAATTTGCTCCACCTTTGTTCCTGATATAAGATACACAAATCTTGCTGACCCTCGTGACTTTTAAATATTAATTTAACATTTATACATTTAGCTACTGACCCTTATATTTTCTGTTGTAGACTTTATAGTTTTTAAATGCATTTTTACATATGCTCGTGTACATTTAATGCAGAAGTTTCTGACTGGACTCTGATTTTTCTATTTGATGAGTTCTATAGCATTTTGCTATGCTATTCTTTATATTTAAACTCAATTATCTCTTTTATATTTTCAGTCTGTTTAGCATTGAGTTTTAATTTTGCAGATAATCTATTTTTTTTCTCTAAAATTACACCAGCATTTCTATTAAAGTTTACCAGAACTTTTATAAATTGGCTCATCCATTTTTATCTTTCTTAAATTAGAAAAAAATGTCCTTATGCAGTGGAAGTCTACCCCACTCCCACTCAGAGAATTTCCTAACTACATAAATCAATAATCAAAATGCACATACCTGTTACAAATGCTTCCCCCACCCACCCCCACCCCACTACATTAAATTTAAAATATTTTCTAATATGTAAGTTTGGTTCAGGTAGAATTCCTAACTTTGCTCTAAAAAAGTAAAATTTAATAAATCATTCAGAGATGTATATGATTTATAAAAACACTATTTTCCTGTCATGGATCAGTATTTGTGTGTGTGTGTGTGTTTTAAGTGATCAGTGGATCTGGGGGAATGTGTTGGCCTGGCATGATCATGGAAAAGCCATATTTCACCAAACATGGAGGAAAATAATGAAAAACTTTCTATGTATCTTTTGTTCTTATTTCTTTCCCTCATTTTGCCATTGACTTAAAAATGTAGACTAGAGTATAAGGGGCAAGATGGCGGAGGAGTGGGGGACTCTGTTTCAACCTGTCCCCTGAATTTAGCTAGATATCTACCAAGCCACTCTGAATACCCATGAAATCAGTGTGACATGTAAGATCATAGTCTGGATCTCTAAGAGGGCAGAGGATCAGACCATCAGTGGAGAGCTACGAAGGATGGAGTTGTGATTGCGTGGACAGATATCAGAGGATAAACAGAAGGGGGAGGGAGCCACCAGAAACTAGCCACTGGAAAGTAATACCCCAGTGCAAAAGCATTGTGTGCCTGGGGACCAGCAATAGCTTGTAGAGCGGTGGTGGCAGGTGGGGAAGGGCCTGATAACAGCGCTCAAACAGAATCCAGGAGCTTAAGGGGCAAATGCCGGACCCAGGGGCCCGTGGCTGCTGCAGCCTGAACCCACCCAGTCTGGGATCAATCACGGTTTTGGTGGCACAGGGGCCAAAGACAAGTGGGGGCCAGGGTCCACCGCTGAGGTGATCGCTGGGGTCTCGCACTGCCTATGGGAGGCTTCGGTTTTCAGTGGGGCTTACAGAGGGGGAGACCCTGTGTTCTGGAGGATTCAGAGAGGAGCAGACTGTGACTTCTCCCCCCTGGGGCGGAGGACTGGGTGCAGACATTTTCCTTTGCTCTGACCCTCCGAAAAGTAGAACAAAACCTGCCAGAGAACAAAAGCTCAAAAAACTGGTTTCCACGGAGCCCAGCCCCTTAATAGGGGGCAGGGCAACTCTGCCCAAGCAGGATAGACTGAAAAACAACGTGGCAGACCCCTCCCCCAGAAGACAAGCTGGAAGAACAAGAGGACCACAACCCACGGGTCCCCATAAAACTGTAAAACCCCAAAACCAGGGGAAAATAGTATACTGTGCTCCTGGTGTTGCCTCACGGCCTGTGTATTTCTTAGATACAACCTTTTTTTTTTTTAAATTCTTTCTCATGTTTCTTCTGTTTTTTCTTTTTACCTACTTATCATTTCAACTAGATGTTTGATACAACATATTCCATAGTAACTTTTTAACTTGTACTTTTTAACACCTATACTTTTTTCTTTTTCTTTATATATATATATATACACATACATATATATACATATATACACACACATATATACATATATATACATATATACATATATATACATATATACATATATATATATACACACATATATATATGTATAAGCTTCAATGTAGTCCTTTTTTCCCTGTTGAATACTACCTTTATATATATATACCAGTTTTAATTTTCCTGTAACTCTGGGAAGTAGTGTTCTCTAACAAAGAAAACAAATACACCCAGTAAGAAATGAAACACCCTACCTTACCCACATTGAGAGATTATAGCCCCCCCCTTTTCCTCAGCCCCTCCTTTTTTTTCAACTTCATAAATCTTATTCTTGGGTTTCATTTTGGCTGGGGTTTTTTGGTGGTGACTTCAGATCACTCCAAACTTTCCCAGGGTGCACTTTACCTGGGTTGTGGTTGATATTTTCCACCATGCATCCCCTCAACCACCCCTCAACAGAATGACTAGGAGGAGGAACTCCCAACAAAGAAAAGAACCAGAGACAATGGTCTCTCCCACAGACCTAATAGATATGGATATAAGCAAGATGTCTGAAATAGACTTCAGGGTAACAATTATGAAGACAATAGCTAGGCTTGAGTAAACCACTAATGGCAACATAGAATCTCTGAGGGCAGAAATGAGAACTAATCAGGCCAAACTTAAAAATGCTATAAATTAGATGCAGTCTAAACTAGATTTTCTAACTGCTATGGTAAATGAGGCAGAAGAATGAATTTGTGACCTAGAAGATAAACTGATAGGAAGGAACAGGAGGAGGCCTGGAACAAACAACTTAAAATACATTCGTGTGTGTGTCAACCGACTTAGAGAAATCAACAAAGCCATGAAACATTCCAGTGTCAGAATTATTGGGATCCCTGAGAGGGTGGAGAGAGAGAAAGAGAGGACTAGAAGACACATTTGAGCAAACTGTAGCTGAGAACTTCCCTAATCTGGGGAATGAAACAAGCATTTGTGTCCTGGAGGCGGAGAGGACCCCTCCCAAGATCAAGGAGAACAGACCAACCTCCCAGCATGTAATAGTGAAACTCGCAAATCTTAGAACCAAGAAAGCCATCTAAGGGCAGTCAGGGGGAAGAGATTCCTTACATACAGAGGGAGGAACATCAGAATAACATCAGACCTGTCCACAGAGACCTGGCAAGCCAGAAAGGGCTGGCAAGCCATATTCAGTGTACTAAATGAGAAGAACAAGAATACTCTAACTGGCAAGACTGTCATTCAGAATGGATGGAGAGATAAAGAGCTTCCAGGACCAGCAGAAACTGAAAGAATATGTGACCACCAAGCCAGCCCTGCAAGAAATACTAAGGGGGATTTTATAAAAGAAGAAAGACCTCAAGAGTAATATGGACCAGAAGTTTACAGAGACAATCCATAGAAACAGGGACTGTACAGACAATAGGGTGGCAATTAGCACATATCTTTCAGTAGTAACCCTCAATGTGAATGGCCTAAATGCTTCCATGAAATGGCACAGGGTTGCAGATTGGAAACAAACACAGGATCCATCCATATGCTGTCTACAAGAGACATTTTGAACCTAAAGAGACCTCCAGACTGAAAGTGAGGGGATGGAGAACTATTTTCCATGTCAACGGACCTCAAAAGAAAGCTGGGGTAGCAATTCTTATATCAGACAAATTAGAATTTAAACCAAAGACTATAATAACAGATCCAGAGGGACACTATATCATTCTTAAATGGTCTATCCAACAAGGAGATCTAACAATTGTAAATATCTATGCCCCCAACATGGGAGCAGCCAACTACATAAGCTAGCTGTTAACCAAAATAAAAAATCAGATTGACAATAGTACATTAATAGTAGGAGATTCTAATACTCCACTCTCAGCACTGGACAGATCATCTAAACATAAGATCAACAAAGAAACAAAAGCTTTAAATGACACATTGTACCAGATGGACTTAGTATATACCAAACATTCCACCCTAAAACAACAGAATACTCATTCTTCTCAAATGCACATGGAACTTTCTCCAAAATAGACCACATACTGGTCACAAATCAGGTCTCAGCTAATACCAAAAGACTGGGATTATTCCCTGCATGATATCAGACCACAATGCCTTGAAACTGGAACTCAATCACAAGAAAAAAATTGGAAGGAATTAAAACACTTGGAAGTTAAAGATCATCCTGCTAAAGAATGAATGGGTCAACCAGAAAATTAAAGAAGAACTTAAACAATTAATGGAAACCAATGAGAATGAAAATACATCAGTCCAAAACTTTCGGGATACTGCAAAGTCAGTCCTAAGGGGGAAATACATAGCCGTCCAAGCCTCTCTCAAAAAATTAGAAAACTCCCTAATGTACAAGCTAACCCTACACCTAAAGGAGCTGGAGAAAGAACAGCAAATAAAACCTAAACCAAGTAGAGAAGAGAAATATTAAAAATTGGAGCAGAGATCAATGAAATAGAAACCAGAAAAACAGTTGAACAGATCAATGAAACTAGAAGCTAATTCTTTGAAAGAATTAATAAGATTGATAAACCACTGGCCAAACTTATCCAAAAGAAATGAGAAAGGACCCAAATTAATAAAATTATGAATGAGAGGGGAGAGATCACGACTAACACCAAGGAAATAGAAATAATTATTAGAAATTATTACCAGCAACTGTATGCCAACAAATTAAGCAACCTGGAAGAAATGGAT
The DNA here is from genome assembly GCF_002201575.2 of Neomonachus schauinslandi. NCBI lineage: Eukaryota > Metazoa > Chordata > Mammalia > Carnivora > Phocidae > Neomonachus > Neomonachus schauinslandi. Next base: position 107,406,366 of record NC_058405.1, read on the forward strand.
GCCTTCCTGGAAACTTACAAACTACCAAGACTGAAACAGGAAGAAATAGACAATCTGAATAGACCAATAACCAGTAACAAAATTGAAGCAGTAATCAAAAACCTCCCAAAAAACAAAAGTCCAGGGCCAGATGGCTTCCCAGGGTAATTCTACCAAACATTTAAAGAAGAAATAATACCTATTCTCCTGAAGCTGTTCCAAAAAATAAAAACAGAAAGGAAACTTACAAACTTCTTCTATGAGGCCCGCATTACTCTGATCCCAAAACCAGGCAAAGACCCCATCGAAAAGGAGAATTAAAAACCAGTATTCCTGATGAACATGGATGCCAAAATACTCAACAAGATTCTAGCTAATAGGCTCCAACAGTACATTAAAAGGATTATTCACCATGACCAAGTGGGTTTTATGCCTGGATGCAAGGGTGGTCCAACATTTGCAAATTAATCAACTTGGTAAAGCACATCAATAAAAGAAAAGACAAGAACCATATGATCCTCTCAATTGATGCAGAAAAAGCATTTGATAAAAGGCAACATCCATTCCTGATTAAAACTCTTCAGAGTATAGGGATAGAGGGAACATTCCTCAATATCATAAACACCATCTTTGAAAAGCCCACAGTGAATATCATTATCAATGGAGAAAAGCTAAAAGCTTTTCCCTTAAGATCAGGAACACGACAGGGATGCCCACTCTCACCACTACTGTTCAACATAGTACCAGAAGTCCTAGCCTCAGCAATCAGACAAAAAAAAAAAAAAAGAAAAAGAAATAAAAGGCATCCAAACTGGCAAAGAAGAAGTCAAACTCTCCCTCCTCACAGATGACATGATACTTTATGTGGAAAACCCCAAAGACTCCACCCCCAAATTACTAGAACTCATACAGCAATTCAGCAGTGTGGCAGGATACAAAATCAATGCACAGAAATCAGTTGCCTTTCTATACACTAACAATGTAACTCTAGAAAGAGAAATTAAGGAATCAATTCCATTCACAATAGCAACAAAAACCATAAAATACCTAGGAATAAAACTAACTAAAGAGATAAAGGATCTATACTCCAGAAACCACAGAACACCTATGAAAGAAATTGAGGAAGACACAAAAAGATGGAAAAATATTCCATGCTCATGGATTGGAAGAATAAACATTGTTAAAATATCTATCTTCCCCAGAGCAATTTACACTTTCAGTGCCATCCCTATTAAAATACCACTGGCATTTTTCAAAGAGCTGGAACAAAAAATCCTAAAATTTGTATGGAACCAGAAAAAGACCCCTAATTGCCAACAGAATGATGAAAAAGAAAAACAAAGCCAGGGGCATCAAGTTGCCTGACTTTAAGCTATATTACAAAGCTGTGATCACCAAGGCAGCATGGTTGGCACAAAAACAGACACATAGACCAATGGAACAGAATAGAGACTCCAGAAATGGACCCTCAACCCTATGGTCAACTAATCTTTGACAAATCAGGAAAAAATATCCAATGGAAAAAAGACAGTCTCTTCAATAAGTGGTGCTGGGAGAATTGGACAGCTACATATAGAAGAATGAAACTGGACCATTCCCTTACACCATACACAAAGACAAACTCAAAATGGATGAAAGACCTCAATGTGAGATAGGAATCCATCAAAATCCTGGAGGAGAACATAGGCAGTTACCTCTTCGACATCTGCCACAGTAACTTCTTTCAAGACATGTCTCCAAAGGCAAGTGAAACAAAAGCAAAAATGAACTTTTGGGACTTCATCAAGATAAAAAGCTTCTGCACAGCAAAGGAAACAGTCAACAAAACTAAGAGGCAACCCACAGAATGGGGGGAAGATATTTGCAAATGACATTACAGATAAAGGGCTGATATCCAAGATCTATAAAGAACTTATCAAACTCAACACTCAAAAAACAAATAATCCAGTCAAAAAATAGGCAGAAGACATGAACAGACACTTCCCTAAAGAAGACATACAAATGGCTAACAGACACATGACAAAATGCTCAACATCACTAGCCATCAGGGAAATACAAATCAAAACCACAGTGAGACACCACCTTACACCAGTTAGAATGACAAAAATTAACAAAACAGGAAACAAGTGTTGGCGAGGATGTGGAGAAAGGGGAACCCTCTTACACTGTTGGTGGGAATGCAAGCTTGTACAGTCACTCTGGAAAACAGTATGGAGGTTCCTCAAGATGTTAAAAATAGAGCTACCCTATGACCCAGCAATTGCACTACTAGGTATTTACCCCAAAGATACAGACATAGTGAAAAGAAAGGGCACGTGCACCCCAATGTTCAGAGCAGCAGTGTCCACAATAGCCAAACTGTGGAAGGAGCCGAGATGCCTTTCAACAGATGAATGGATAAAGAAGATGTGGTACACATACAAAATGGAATATTGTTCAACCATCAGAAACGATGAATACCCACCATTTGCATCGACAGGGATGGAACTGGAGGGGATGATGTTAAGTGAGGTAAGTCAAACAGAGAAAGACAATTATCATATGGTCTCACTCATATGTGGAACATAAGCAAAAGCACGGAGGACCATAGGGCAAGGGAGGGAAATCCAAAGGGGGAGAAATCAGAGAGGGAGATGAATTATGAGAGACTATGGATCCTGAGAAACAATCTGGGGGTTTCAGAGGGGAGGAGGGTGGGAAGAGGGGGTAACAGGGTGATGGGTATTGAGGTGGGCACGTGCTGTGATGAGCACTGGATGTTATACTTAACTAATGAATCACTGAACACTACATCAAAAACTACATACCATAGAGTGGCTAACTGAACATAATAAAAAAAATTAAAAAAAAAATGTAGACTAGGTTTGGTAACATTGCCAATTTCAGCAAAGATGTTGCTGTTTGCCTTCTCCTGTAAAGTGTACATACCTGTAGAAACACAAAGTAACTTGAGCACATTGAAATTTTCTTCCTGGCTGTGAGTAGTATGTGTGTGTGTGTGTGTGTGTGTAAGCGTGTGTGTAAACTAGGTTTCATACATAATTGGAAAGGCAATAGTATGGGAACACTAGATAAATTGAAGCAGGAGACAGAGAATGAAGGAGGCTACCTATAGCCTTCTCCATTTCAAAATTTCCCCTATGTTCACCCTTCTCATAAGTCAAGCCATTATACAAGTTAGAAACAAAGGGCATCATAAATATCTTAAAAATGCACTAACAACAACTCCATATGGGTTTTCAAGGGAAACAGTGGTGGTTTGGGAGCTTTTTTTTTTTTCTTTTGACATTTGAGGTCAGCATCAAGTACAACCACGAGTCCCCATAACAATTCTTCAGTGTCCTACTAAGTGACAGGATTCTGATAAGGGCAGCACCCAACTGACTCAGTGTAACAAGTATACTTTTGACTCATATGCATGGCCTCTTGCTTTTACGATGCCATCTGCAGAGAAATAAATCATCATAAAGTTGACTGAGTGTGTCCTATATTCATCTGCTTGACTGTGTTTGATGTAATTGACTGACAACAATAAAAGAGAACTAGAGGAAAGAGGCATCAGTACTATCAAGTGGGTGTCATGTGACCCACGACTTCCAAAGGATGGTCAGGATATAGATGGCCTGAGGGGAAAGAAGCCACCCAAGGAGAACAGAAACAGAAAGCACAGAAAGAGCATGACAGCAGGGCCTCTGTGTCTGTGTGGGGAGGGTGTGGCATGTGTAAGAAGAGAAGAGAGGAGGGGTATTTTGCACAGGTAAAAGGTTAGTTTGATTGAAATAGATAGTTCAGTTGTTAACTAATAGGAGATGATTTTAAAACTGTAGACTTCACTGAAGTTATTGGATACTGTAATTTGGGTTTATTTTCATATCACATTTGACATCTCAGCACAGTAGCACTTGTAGCACACTGAGAAAAAACTAATTATCTTGAAGTGAGAATTCTGTATAGTCTGTGGCTTTCATGTTTTTTCCTCCTCTCTTTACCAGAATATGAACCTAATAGAAGATCAGTGTCCAGTCAGACCAAGACACTCTATAGAGAGCAAAATCCTGAGGTGTTTTTAAACTATTGTATAAAGAAAATGTAGAAAATACCTGAAACCATATCTGCTAAGACAGCCAACTACATGTTCCTCTAAATATTTATAAACCATGAACTACAACATCCACACATTTTTTTTTTTATTAGTAAAAAACAAATGGAAATCATTGGCCAGAGTTTTTCTGATGGTCTGATTGGATGTGTTGCCTTTGCATCTCCTTCTTGACTCAAGATTCTTATTACCCCTCAAATAGTTCTTAACATTTTCTTGTTAATTCCTCCAATTGCTTTTGAAGTTTTAGCTCAGCTTTTCCAACTTGAGTGCTCCTGTGTATATGATCTTGCTATTGGGTAGCAGTCTTCTGAAATGCGAGAAAGTGTTTCTTTAAACTTCTCTTGGATGATTTTGTGAATAGATTCAATCTATTTATCTAAATTTTTTTAGAAAGAGGGAGAATTTTTTTTTTTTTTTGAGAGGGAGAATCTTAAGCCCATTTTTATTTATTTAATTTTTTTTAGAGAGAGGGAGAATCTTTTTTTTTTTTTTGAGAGGGAGACTCTTAAGCCCATTTTTATTTATTTAATTTTTTTTAGAGAGAGTGAATAGATTCAATCTAAACAAAAAAAATAAAAGCGCTATATGCCACTTATCTATGTTGATTTATATATTTATTTTTAATTTTATTTATTTTTTAAAAGATTTTATTATTTATTTATCTGGAACAGTGAGCAAGAGAGAGAGAGAACACAAGCTGGGAGGAGATGCAGAGGGAGAGGGAAAAACAGAGTCCCTGCTGAGCATGGAGCCCAACATGGGACTGGATTCCAGGACCCTTGGATCATGACCTGAGCTGAAGGCAGATGCATAACCTACTGAGCCACCCGGGTGCCCCTATGTTGATTTTTTTTTTTTTAATTTCTTACCTTTGAATTATCCCAATGTTAGAAACTTGGATACTTTAAACTTTGCCTTGCAGTAGATGCTCCAGGCATAGTACTTAATTAGTGTAGGATGGCAGAATATGCCAGAGCAATATATGCCACTTTGGCATAAGGATTATTTTGAGCTGAAGGCAACTGAGAAGAAGCAGATGCAAGAAAAGTCTACCCCTCCACCAAACAGGTATTTGTCTAAAATCAGGACATAAATTTACAAAGGTGTCCCTCCTCCCCTCTCTACCAGGAAGGACAAAAGTTAATCAGTGGAGACAACTTTAAAGATTTATTTATTTATTTTAGAGAGAGAGAGAAAGCGTGAGCAGGAGAGGCAGGGGGAGGCAGGGAGAGAGTCATAAGCAGACTCCATGCGGAGCACAGAGCTTGATGCAGGGTTTTATCTCCTGACCCTGAGGTCACAACTCTGAGATCAAGACCCTGAGCCGAAACCAAGAGTTGGACCCTGAACCAACTGTGCCACCCAGATACCCCTAGTGGAGACAAGTTTCGACTCTATCAGCCTGGAGACAGCAACCAAGGAATCTACAGAACAAGCTTTACTAACTAGCCTGATCTATCATTAGTTTCCCATATGTTTCCCTTTCCACAATTGGCTGCCCCTCGAGACTTAAGGTTCTTTTCTTTGGTCTTGTCACTTTTCTAAAAATGTATTATTCCTCACTGGGTGTTATACGCAAATAATGAATCATGGAACACTACATCAAAAACTAATGATGTACTGTATGGTGACTAACATAACATAATAAAATTAAATTAAATTAAAAAGAAATGTATTATTCCTTTGTTAAGATACTACATAAGCCCAATTCTAAATCTTTGAGTTACCCATCTCTGGGTACTCCCAAGTGCCACATGGACTTCTGAACCTTTTTAATAGACTTCGGTTTCTTTTTCTCTTATTAATCTGTCTTTGGCAAGTCTAATTTATGAGCCTTCAGCAGGAAAACCTAAGATTGGTAGAGGAAGAGATTTTTCCTCCCCTACATCATTTAGTTCCCAAATCCTGTGGATCACTCAGCAAATCTTTACGGCTATGTAATTTCATTCCATGCCTAGACATAATATTCAGTATAAGAACCTTGAGTGCCAGCTATACAATGCTGAGAAAATCCTTTGTGCATCCAGCCTCCCCATATGGTATAGCTCTAAAGATGGATAGCAGCAACAAACCCAGTGAGCCCCTGTGCAGGGACTGAAATGGGAATGACAGATAGCATGACAAATAGAAGAAACAGTCAATTAATCAGTCAACTTTGATGCATGGTGCTCCTACTAGGGTCCATGCCAGGCATTAAGGAGGGGATGACATAGGCCTTGCCTTAAAAGGTCTGACTTGGAGATCAAATATTTATTCCAGTATTTTTAAATATTTATCTCAATATTCCAAAATTCCCATATTTATTAAATTCTTAATTTTTAAGAGCAAATGGTGACATTAAAGAGAGTTAAATACGAATGTTTTGTGGATTCATTAGGACTGACATGTTTAAGGGAAAAGATTTTTTTGGTAGGACTTCTGTAGCAAGATTCCAAAACAAACATGAAAGGTATTGTATGAAGCAGGAACCAAGGTAGCAGAGAAGCTGAAGACAGACTAAAGGTGGCATATTCTGGAAACAGTGAGGAGATTTCACTTCAGAGAAGCTATCACCAAGACAGAGCCTGAAGTAACAGAAGACCATCTGTTCAGCCATTGGAAATGCCGTGATTTACTCAGCATTCGGGCCACAATTCAAGGGACAAAGAACAAAACGTGTTGAAAAAAAGTTCAGGAATTAAAACATCTTTAAAATCATGTTTCTTATGGATGGTCTGTTGACATTCTGTACATAATAGGTGTCCAAAGAATGCCAGAGAATTATTGTCTGGTCAGAATAAAATATGGCTCTTTAAAAGCTAAATTAAGGCTTTAACTCCTGAATATGTTCTGACTTTGGAGATTTAGAATGATCAATTTCTATCACTGGTAGAGAGCCATACTCTGAATATTGAGTTTAAGATCTATCATTTGCTTGAGCTATATTATAGTAGTTTAATTTTTAAAACAACACTGCTGAAATCGTTTTCATACAGGAGCTAGATAATAGATTGTAATACAGACTAGAAGAAAATGCAGTACATTTCTTCAGGGTACAAAGCAGGTGCAGTTATGTCTCTGCATGTACATCTGATGCTTATGTATTTTAAATGTAAATTGTTTTCTTTTAAGAGAAAATACTACATTGAATATTGATGCAAAGGTATTATATATTTGTGTTTTATTTTCCTGAGTTGTAATACTCATTTTCTACCTCTAATGAGAGTCCATGAAATATTCCACATGTTTACAACAAATCTGGCTTTTAAGGAACAGATTTATATAACTATAGCTGGGATTTTTCTGTGTCTATATGCACTTTATTTCTTTGTACTATTTTATGCAGGGTTATTATAATTTTATCTATAGATGTATTTAAGTATGTTTTGAGTAGTACAGGAAAAATAAAAATTTGAAATTGAACAAAGAATTCAAGATGAGTTATCTAGACAAATTATTTTCAAGTAATGAATTTTAGAGGATAAAATACTCCTGCAAAGGCTTCACTATATAGAGCATATATCTGAACAATTTCAAGTTGTGACCTAGTAATCAAGACTTTTCTATAAGACTGCCTACAATTATCATCATTAAGAAAGTGTGGATATTATATACAATAAAAACTAAAGAGGCCTTCTTTGAAATTAATGGCCAATATAACTATAACTCAGAAGCATTTACATGAGCAGTTACATGAACAACTTTGTAATAAACAGGAAGCCCAATTGTATAAGAACAAGTTGACTTCAATCTCAGTTTGAAGTTAAAGCATAAATTGGGACCACAGTGAGCATCTGTAATTACAGAGATGCGCTGCAGAATGGTATGTGTTCTTTTTCTGAAGCTATTTCTGAAGAAGATAAATGAGGCATGACGATGCATTTTTTCATTGGTCCTATTTTCAATACCTCCTTTGTAATGAACCTAAGGTGGCTTGGGAGAAGAAAGACAGACACATCTGGAAATGGAGATACCAGAATGGTCTCCCTATGCAATGATGAGCAAAAAAATAGTTGAATTCATCAGGGTAGTGTAACTACGAAAAACAGAAAGACCATGTATTAGTATTGCTGTAAAAGAGCTCGAAGTCCACAAAAATCAAGTAAAAATGTGATAACTCAAAAGAGAGTCTGAAAATGATGATGACAGAATGCATGTTTCTACCATCCTACCCTCTTAATTCCAATTCGTATCCTCAACTACTGCTCCTGAAGGAAGCACTACTGAGTAGACTGCTAAGGTCTCAGACTGCTGGGTAGGGAGGCAGTGAAGGTATAATTAAGCATAGTACTATCTAAATTCTAGCTTCTGAATAGCTGCTCCAGTACTATTCAAAGCTTGTTTGAAGTGTGCTGGCAATGGGCTTCTTTCTCTCTGTAATGCATCACATTTATTCTCCTAATAAAAGCACAGGCCTAGAGACCTTTTGAGGCAGGCTCTGTCCTGATAAGCTTACCACATGGGTGAGCCAAACGGAATGGATCTTTTCCACAGATAAGCAGTTCTGAAACACAGAAAACTAGGAAGTGGTTGAAGCAAAACAGTAACTCATGCTGAAGTTTCTCCACATGAAAGCTTGAGGACAGAAAAGCCGAACCCCCGCTCCCCAAACCCAAGCCCAAACTGGAATCTGAGGAAAAAAAGAAAAGAAAATGTACACAGAAAGTTTACCTTCTCTTAGCCATACAGATGCCTCGGGACCAAGCGTGGAGAGTTCTGGGATGAGAAATCAATACTGACGACCCTGGAGAAGACTCCATCTGCACCAACCCAAGGGCTGCTGAGAAGGCTGGCACCGGAACCAGTGTCTGGTCCTCGGAGTTCCCTGGCCTTGGGAGAAATGTTGGAACGTTATACCAGTAGACCACACTTTAATCGACATTTTTGGAGAATAGCAAATTTTTCAACGAAAGAGACTATGAAGTAGAAAGTGTTTTTAATGGAACTTTAACAGAGGGCAGACACCGCCAGCTCGTACATCACCAAAGCCTGGCTGTAGGCATCGCTGCGCTTCCGGCCACTCGCGTCCCTCAAGTTATCGCGATAGCGTGATCTGAACTATAAAGGCGAATAAAGCCCTGAGTGGATGTATGCTCAAGGGAAGTCAGCGCCTAGAGACCGGAAGAGCGGTGAGGAAACTCCAAACAGGTAGGTTCTTTTAGTGAATTTGAATTTGGATTTGAATTTGAATCTAGCTTTGAAATTGAATCTGGAGGAAACCGATGACAACTGTAACAGAAACAAAAAGGGACCTTGAGATTAATTATTTAACAATAAGGATTTCAGGTACTAAAATACATAATTCTCAAATTTACAAATTAAAAGAATTGAAGTAAGTGGTGATTGTTAAAATTAGGCTAGTGTCCCATAATCTTAAAATGGTAAAAATGCAAAGAAATTGACAAGAGACTTGTAATGCATATCTGGGAAGTCTGCCATGTGAAATATAGAAGTTAAAGAAAAAGAAAATGAAAGAGGTTGGGGAGAGGCTATAACTACTGAAATGATAGAGAATTACCCACACTTACGTACATATGTACACACACACACCCGCGCACACACACACCCTGGAATGCTTTGGCAGAACTTCTGTATTCTAAAACTTTTTTTAAAAAAATTAACAAGCTTCCCGGTGCCTGGGTGGCTCAGTCTTTAAGCGTCTGCCTTCGGCTCAAGTCATGATCCCGGGGTCCATCTGGCTCCTTGCTCAGCGGGAAGCCTGCTCTCCCTCTTCCACTCCCCCTGCTTGTGTTCATTCTCTCGCTGTGTGTGTCTCTCTCTCAAATAAATAAATAAAATCTTTTTTTTAAGATTTTATTTATTTATTTGAGAGAGAAAGAATGAGAGACAGAGAGCACGAGAGGGAGGAGGGTCAGAGGGAGAAGCAGACTCCCCGCTGAGCAGGGAGCCCGATGCAGGACTCGATCCCGGGACTCCAGGATCACGACCTGAGCCGAAGGCAGTCGCTTAACCAACTGAGCCACCCAGGCGCCCCACAAATCTTAAAAAAAAAAAAAAAAAAAAAAAAATTAACAAGCTTCCTGACAAAAAGAACAAATTATTTGCAACCACCCATTTGCCCCTTGGTTTCTCAAAGCAACAATCATAGTTCTGGTAGTCCAACTTGTAACGGGCACTTCTGTCTCCTTACAGGAGCCAAACTTGTTAGACTTTTTTTCACCCAGGTCCGGAGCCTTGTAGGTCTCTAACTTCAGCACTGCTCACTGTTTCTTTCTTTCTTTCTGATTTTTTAAAATTAATTAATTAATTAATTTATTTATTTATTTATGAGAGAGAGCATAAGCTGGGGGGGAGAGGCAGAGGTTGAGAGAGAGAGAATCTCAAGCAGACACCATACTCAGGGCAGAGCCTGACTCAGTTCTTGATCTCAGGACTCTGAGATCATGACTAAGCTGAAATCAAGAGTGGGATGCGTAATCAACTGAGCCACCCAGGTGCCCCTCTTTTTTTGTTTTATCTATTTCCTATCCACAGAAATATTTGTCATTTCTTTTGATACCAGCCATGATTATTTTGTTTTTCTCTTTTATTATATTATTATTAATTTGGGGACCTCCATTACATGAAAATTTCTCTCTCTCTCTTTTACACATACACACACTTTATTTTATTTCCTTTGAAAGATTCCTAATCCCAATTCCATCCCACTATAAGCATCTGTTCTTTTGTTCATAATTTGCATTCTTCCCAAACCACTATCCATGACTGATTTACACAGTTGTGGGTTGTTGAATAATATATAGCCTATTTTGGTGTGTTTTATGCTCATAAACTGCATTATGCAATACATCTCATTATGTAATACATCTCAGGAAAATGTCATGATTCTGGTTTTTACTGAGCATTTTACTTTTGATATCTATGTTGATGTAGACAAATCTTGTTCTTTCTACTGTTAGATAATATTCCATCATAGGCGTATCACACATTTTCCTTAATTTCTTTTCCTTGACAGCATTCTTAAATCCTTGCCCTGCAAAGCATGCTGGAGATGGACATCCTCACACCTTTCTTTCTGTCAATGTAGGAGCGTTTCTACAAGAAATAGACCTACTTTTCAGCTGGATGGGGAGAAATGTATCTTTACCCCTAGCGATGCTTGGATGTCTGGTTTTTGACTCGCCAAGGTAAGGACAATGGAATAGTGATTGAAACTCCCCTGACAGCATGCAAGGTTAGCTTCTTTACTGATAATTTGCCACTGGCCTAACCATTTGGATGAGACTGACTCGACTACTTACCAAGCTACTGAGAACTTTTGGAGGGAGCTCTCCCAAAGATAAAATTCCTCATGCAGATCTTGGCAGCTCAAGTCAGAGAATCAGCCCACTCCCAGGGCACAGACATTAGGCCCACAGGAGTTCATACTGTGGATATCTCTGAGATCTCTGATGCTTGCCTGCATTTGCTAAATAAAAGCCTCAAGTGGGTATATTTTTTGGGTCTGGTGAGTTAGTTCAAATATCTGAACTGCGAAAAACAATACAGATCTATCCCCAGGAATGGAATTGCTGATTCATAGAGTATATCTCTGTTTAATTTCAATAAATTGCAGAAAGTTCTCTTTATTAGCTTTACTAAACCAAAATATCCAGGACTTTCTACTCTTCCTCATTCCCTCCAACTGTGGACACCATCTGAAAATTTTAATTTCTGTCAACATGATTGCTGTGTAAAGGTATGTTAGCATGACTTCAATGTGCACTTCTCTGATTCCTAAAGTGTTTATATATCTCTTTGAAAATGTATGGACTGGGGGCACCTGGTGACTCAGTCGTTAAGCGTCTGCCTTCAGCTCAGGTCATGATCCCAGAGTCCTGCGATCGAGTCCCACATCGGGCTCCCTGCTCAGCGGGAAGCCTGCTTCTCCCTCTCCCACTCTGCCTGCTTGTGTTCCCTCTCTTGCTGTCTCTCTCTCTCTTGAAAAATAAATAAAATATTAAAAAAAAAAAAGAAAATGTATGGACTGTTCAGGTTTTCCTTTTGTGAATTACATATTTTAATCCCTTGCCCATTTTTTTATTGTGCTTTCTATCTTTTTTATTGAGGAATTCCTTAAATATCCTTGATATTAATCTTTATAGTTTGTTTACTTTTAGCTGAATCTATTATACCTCTACTTCAATTCCCTCTTTTATAAAGTAGAAACAGTAATAGTACCTATAGCTCCTTTTTTTCTTCTCTAAAGAGTAAATGAGAAATACATGTAAAACACTAGTACAGCATTTGACATTTGGCAAGAATTCAGTGCATACTAGTTATCTATTAAGCTTTTTCTTTTTTTTTAAGATTTTATTTATTTATTTGAGAGAGAGAATGAGATAGAGAGAGAGAGCATGAGAGGGGGGAGGGTCACAGGGAGAAGCAGACTCCCTGCTGAGCAGGGAGCCCAATGCAGGACTTGATCCTGGGACTCTGGGATCGAGCCCCACATCAGGCTCCCCGCGCGGCGGGGAGTCTGCTTCTCCCTCTGCCTGCTACTCTGCTTACTTGTGCTCTCTCTCTATTTCTCTGTCAAATAAATAAATAAAATGTTTAGAATGTACACTATAATGACAGATGTAGTAGATGCAGCTGGGAAATCAGAAGCCATTACTCTGCACTTGAACTCACATTAGTCTGGCACTCCAGCCTGTGTGAGAAGCAGACTCTGCCCTTAAAGCTGACCTGCCTTTCTGCAGCAAGCACCTCACCTGCTGATGATGGAGGGGCCCACACTCTCTTCATTTGGGCACAGTTTTACCCATTGAATCCATATATTTGTATTTTCAAAACTGCAACACTTTCATCACCATGACTCTTGCACCTAGTGTGTGATTTATCATCCAACATGTCAAAATATTTTGAAAAAGGTATCATGAAATACAAAGTCTAAGTTGTATTTGATTTCTTTATGAAGAAGAATAAACCTAGAAGGGAAAGAATACAATACACGAGAATGTCTTGATAGGAAATAGAATCATTCATAAAGTCATGAGGCAAAATATGTTTTCTAAAATTTGTATTATAGATATTGGCAAACAGAGATAGATATGGAAAACAGTAGGTCAATTGGAATGCTCTTATATGAGCGTAAAGTTTTCTCTTAGTAGAAACTTTTCCTTTTAGTTACTAAACAAATCCTCTAAACATTGAAAATATTTCAGAAGTTCTCAGGAAATGATCATTAAAGTAAACTGCTAGTGTTTGATAAATTCCCACCCTCGTGTCCTTTCTTGGCTTTTTCAATCAATACCTCTGTTCTTGGCCAGATTCCTTACCAGCAAGGAGTTCTGGGGAGCATTTTCTACTCACTTATCTAAATCAGATCAGTATAAGATGCATGCTGTCCTAAATTGTGTATGTTCAGCCTAGATTGATAAAAATACTTCATCCTGGGGCACCTGGGTGGCTCAGTCGTTAAGCGTCTGCCTTCGGCTCAGGTCATGATCCCAGGGTACTGGGATCCAGCCCCGCATCGGGCTCCCTGCTCTGCGGGAAGCCTGCTTCTCCCTCTCCCACTCCCTCTGCTTGTGTTCCCTCTCTCGCTGTGTCTCTCTCTGTCAAGTAAATAAATAAAATCTTTAAAAAAAAATACTTCATCCTTTCAAATTAGTTCCTAGAGTACTCTGTTAAGTGGATGAAAGATCACATATAGGCACAGAGGAAAACAGTACAATGTGAATTCCATTAGCAGAGACAGCCACAGGCGAGGGAGAAAGGGTGTGGCTTCATGTGTGTATAGACTCTCCTCTGGAACCTTCTTTGACTTTCCTAAGCGAAATCTTCATTACCTCTTCCTAATTCCACAGGATGTACTTTCAGAATACTTTGAATAATTTAATTATAATCATGTTCTCTGGAAATCTAATAGATCGCTTGTAAATATGAAATAACTACTTTTCTTGAAAGCTTTCAGACCAGCTATTTACTTTAATGACATTAATCAGTAAATTTCAATTAATCAAGTAAATTACAAAGTATTATAGACTTAGGGATTGTGCATATGTTCAAGCTTTCCAAACTGAGCTGACCCTCTTAATGTAATTCAGTGAGCAATATAGGTGTACTTTTATGGCATTTGGATTATTAAGAAGCTCTTACTAGATAACACACTGTTCTGTAAACCATATGCTGGTATGTTCAAGTCTCACAAATGTAATAGGGAGTATGCCTTTTATTGTATTATGCTGTAATTTTATCATAATCAAGATGTAGAATGCAAGAAGCAGTAGTAATAGATGCACTATTTACATCTCATAAGTCATGAGTGAAGAGATATATTTTTATAAGTAACAAAAGGAAAGGCTGTGAGACAGGAAGAGAAGAGGTAAAGGAGAATGAGGATAGAGATTAAACTGAGATTAGCACTGTAAAAGAAATGCTAGGAACAAGAGCAGTCAATGTAGAGGCTGTCAGCAGAGAAGGCAGTTTGGATTTTTCTAATTGGCAAATCATTAGAGCTTTGCCCAAGACGAGGCTCAGTAATTGAGTAGAAGTGGAAATGAGACTTAAGGATAGCTTGCAATTAATGAGACACATTAATGGCATTACTAGGGGACCTGGGTGGCTCAGTCGGTTAAGCGTTGGACTCTTGATTTTGGCTCAGGTCATGATCTCAGGGTCATGGGAATCAAGCCTCATGTAGGACTCTGTGCTAGGTGTGGAGCCTGCGTAGGATTCTCTCTCTCTCCCTCTCCTTCTGCCCCTCCCTCCCCCATGCACGTGTGTGCACACACTTCTCTCTTTCTCTCATAAAAAAAAAAGGCATTACTACTCTGCTCTTCTCTTTGAAGTCAAGAGAACACATCTTAGAAAATGGAGAAGAAAACTCTCTCTTTAATAAAACAGGTAATAGCTATAATTCCAAATCAGAAATTATGAAGAATAGCTGTTGAATACAGTAACATTTCAGATCTAAGGAGTCTGGTGCAGTGAGTACACTCATATCTCACGTGAGCCCTAGATGGAGTTCTCCCAAGGTGGGTGTCATAGTTCTTTGGGATGCAATAAAGAATGTCTTATCCAGAGCAGTAATTCTGGACAACCTGATAGACTGAGGAGCAATCTCTAAACTCCTTTCCACTCTAAGTATTGGAAAGAAACATAAGAGGAAGAGGGAGTACACAGATCAATATTGTCATAAGAAGTCACAGTCAGTGTGGAGGAAAGTGCAACAATTGGGTTTACACACAATAAGATCTAGCTAAATCATCTCACAACACAAAAACCTTTGTCTACTGGACCTACACTCTAAGCCATGCTGGTTTACTGCTTCAACAACAACTAAAAGGATTGGACCACCCTGAGTAGATAAATTCTCTAGACCTCCTGGGTACCTGTTATGCTTCTGAGCTACAGAAGACTTTAATTTTCTGGGAACATAATCATTCAGTTAAATAAAATATCACGGGAAGCATTATAAAACAGACAAAATCTGACTGGAGTGTAAATGAAGGCCACAGAATTTAAGAGGAAAACTTGAGGCAATTTTTGGCAAAGTACAATCAAGAAAGAAAAGAACATTTCAAACAGAAGAAAGTAACTATATAAGGGAAAACACAGAGGTGGATGAGAGAGTTGGGGCAGTCGAATTTTCATAGTAAGTTTAGCATGGCTACACTCTAACACCCATGGGGAAAAAGGGCCAAAATGAGAATCCCAAGTAGACACAGGCCAAGTCATAAAGAGCCCTTTGTAAGTCATGACAGGCAGTGATGGGGGAAATGGGATGGAAGGAATGAATAGATAGTAGTTGGTCAAAGTGAGGGCTTCATGCTTTCTGTAAAGCACCAATAGGATGATGATTCTGTGATTTTCATAGTCACACAGATAAAAGGAAATTAGGAAACAATTTCTCCTTCATATTTCTTCCTGCTGATGATTTTTGTTCTGTATTAGTGCCTTTTTATTTGAATTTTAAGGTCTCCTACTTAGCTCCCTATGGTGTTAGTAAAACATTAACCTGCTATTGCATTCATCCTGTGTTAGGGCAGTGAGTCCAAAAGTTCATTCTTGCAACCACAGTAAAGATACAGGGGTCTTATAGGGGGTGAATTAGCCATTAGTAATAATTACAAGGAATTATCTTTGTTCTGTGTCAGATAATTGAAAGTTAGAAGTCAGACAATATATAAACTGTCCTATTGGAAGTAGGTCCTATGTAAACTGGATAAGAGATGTAGCTACTCTACAAACTACTCCCTGACTGGCTTGGATCCCACAACAAACACCGAGACCATAAAGCCGTCTTGTCATGTAGAATAGCTTGGGGGTGCTCTGATCAACATAGGGAAGGCTATGAAGATCTGACTTTTTCAAAAGTTTTTTGAAGTCTTCTTAAAATGAAGGATCATGAAGCTGAATATTTTAAACAAATGTTCGAGAGAATGCAATATTGAGTCAACAGGTAATGGAGTAAGTGGATTATAGAACAGCAGTTAAGAGCCAGCCAAAGTGAGAGAGGAGGAATTTGTATGGGAGCAAGAATTACGATTATGTATCTATCTATCTATCTGTTTATCCATTACCATTTAACCAGTGTTGAGGAATTTATAGTACGTGTTAAAATGCAATAGGCCACACATAGACTGAAAAATAAATAAGTAAATTGATTGATGCAGTGGATAAATTATTGTACAATAAATACAGAAGGAAGTTAGAATCCAATGATGCAAACCAAAGGTCCCACAAGGACAGTAGAGGTAGAGCAAAAAGTTGATTTTATTCTCCCTAGTACCCAAAGCAAAGAGTAGCACCATTCTGCATATTTTTTCAAAAACTCAGACCTGAATATTTCTTCTATGATTTCTCAAAGCAGAATCACATTTGATTTGAAGTAGAATATATATAAAGTAAAACTCATACTTCTCCTTTTTTTTACTTCCTCCTCCCCCAATTCACACTAAAGCAGGAAGTCAAATTGGAGTTCTATAAGAGTTCATTAAGAGCCAAAAGCAGCGGGGCTCAAGTGTACAACCTGAGATAAAATCTAAACATCCTGAAAAGCCACCGAGATGCCAACCCATTTACCACCTTCTTTTATTTTCACTTTTTTTTTTAGTTTATTTTTATTCTTATGTTTTACCACCTTCTTTTAAATGTCAATGATACCTGAGGAGATTCATCCTCCTAATGCCTCCCCTTGCTCCAAGAGTATGTGTGTGTGTGTGGTGGGATAAGAAGGATATACTTAATCACCTCTTCCTGAGTTCTTACTTCTACAAGTTGATTTCATTTTATAGACTATCTCACTCCACTCAAGACTGTCTCTTTACCCTATCAAATCATACTGTGCTAAACACAGTATTTTATTTCCACCAAGTGTAACATGGACACAAGAATTTTGGCTGGCATTTAGGTAGAAAAATATTTACAATGCAGGACAGTAACAGACACAATCACCAGGCTTCTTTGTCCCTTGCATCATTTTTTCTATGTGCCCATCACTTTCCACCTGCAAGAATCTTTTTTTTTTTTTAAAGATTTTATTTATTTATTCATGAGAGACAGAGAGAGAGAGAGAGGCAGAGGGAGAAGCAGGCTCCCAAGGAGCAGGGAGCCCGATGCGGGACTCAATCCCAGGACCCTGGGATCATGACCTGAGCCGAAGGCAGACGCTCAACCATCTGAGCCACCCAGGCGCCCTCCACCTGCAAGAATCTTAACGTAGCTTCCATTTTAAAAACGGTGAACAAATTTTGCTTTCTGTCTGTCCCATCCCAGCTTAGCTATACTAACTTTACGGAATGAGCTGTTTGAGTGTAAATTTGCAGTGTTGTTTGACCTTTTTTTTTTTTCCTCTGTGCTCAAAGTATTGAGAGGGCAAAAATTTGCTTTAATCTCTTAAAGATGTCAATCATTTTCTGGTCACTAGTTCCACTTTCCTTGCCTCATCCAGAGGGAAATGGTAGGGTCCAGTTGAAACACTTCAGGTGTTTGTCCTTTGAAAAACTGGGTAGATCACTTCATATTTAAGGAATAAGGTAAGCATTCTCTTGTGTTGAAGATACATATACTTCTATACATAAACATACACACATATTTATTATATATACATATGTATGTATGTAAATATATTTATGTACATCTATTTGTATATTTAGATATTAAAATAGTATTTTCAATTATTAAATTAAAATTAAATATTAAAATGTTAAAAATAGTATTTTAAGCATTAAAAATTAAAATTAAATCAGTAAGAATTGAGCAAATCCTAAAATTTAAAACAAACCAAAACAATAAATTGAACTGGGTATTATAGATATAATAAAACCACCCTGAATGGGGAAAAGCCAGAACTAATCTAAATAACTTTTTCAGTACTATGTGCCTGGAGGCATTGATACCTGGTAGCAATAAGCTTATCTAGAGACCAGATTTGGTTTCTTAATTGTCCTCTCTAAAAAGAACCAAAGCCCCTTAGAGGAATGGCTGATTGCAAGGCTGATGCTAGAAAAATCCAAGATTAGCCTGGAACATCTTGTGCTAGAAAGTAAGCAAGTGCTCAAAAACAAAATGATGGTGACATGTCAAAAGGACATCAGAACCAGGTTGAAGGAGCGCCCACTGGCTAATTGGGACAGTTTGAGCACCAAAATTATCATCCCCAATGATGGAAAAAACTGGCCTCGTGTTCTTCCTAATGAGATTCCCTGAGAAAGTCTTAATGTCACTAATGAAGCATTCTTGCCAAAAATTCAGAACCTAGGTCAAATCATGTGGAAACAGCAGATAATCTTAAATTGAGGAATATTCTATAGCATAACTATTCTCTGCACTTCAAAAGTAATAGTGTTTTATATGACAAAGACAATAACATGCACATGGAAAGATGCTCAATATCACTAATCATTAGAAAAATGCACATAAAAATGGAGGTTCCTCAAGAAATTAGGAATAGAGCTATCATATGATCCAACAATTGCATTTCTGGGTATATATCCAAAAGAATTGAAAGCAGAGTCTTGAAGAGATATTATTTGCACACCACATTTATAATAGCATATTCACAATAGTCGAAAAGTGGAAACAACCCAATATCCATCAGTAGATGAATGGATAAACAAAATATGATGTAGACATACAATAGAATATTACTTAGCCATACAAAAAAAGGAAATCCTGTCACATGTTACAACATAGATGAACCTTGAGGACATTATGCTACGTAAAATAAGCCAGTCAAAAAAAAGAATACTATATGATTCCTCTATATGAGGTATCTAAAATAGTCAAATTCATAAGAGAAAGTAAAACGGTGATGGTCAGGTGTTTGGGGAAGTCGGAAAGGGGTGTTGTTAAATTAGTATATAGTTTAAAGATTATAAGATGAAAAAGTTTTAAGAGAATGGTTCAACAACAATGTGAATATACTTAACATTACTGAACTGTACACTTAAAATAGGTTAAGATAGTAAATTTTATGTTATGTGTTTTTATCCCACACAAACACAAAAAATGAAAAAAAGATATAAGGACAGGCAAAAACTGAGAGACAAGGCAGTTAAATTCACTGCATAATCTTGGATTTGATGCTACACTTCAAGAGACAGTTATAAGAGACATTATTATGCCCAACTGGAAAAAAAAATTGAATAAGGTTTGTTTATTAGATAATAGTATTAATGTTGAATTTCCAGATATTGATAACTATAGTGAGGTTATGTAGATGAATATCCTTGTTCTTTTAAGTCACATTTAGGAAGTTTTAGGGATAAAGGGATATGATATTTCAATTTAGTCTTAAATGGTTCAAGAAAAGACACACACATATGAGTATTGGGAGTGTGTGGGTATGTTTATGAGAGAGAAAAAAAACAAATGTGTCACAATGTGAAATTGGTGAAACTTGGTAAAGGATATACAAAATTCTTTGTAGTATTTTGCAACTTATCTATAGGAATGAAATTATTTCAAAATAAAAATGAAAAATATTAAATCAATAAAATATGGTAAATTGACAAATCTTCAATCTAGCTACATACAGTATCAAATAACCCACTAGCAAGCCTGTATATATGGGTGTGAAAACTCTTTGTACCTAGCTCTGATTCTTATAATCTGCTTCTTATTTAAATACAGAGAAAAAATGAATTTGTTAATTGCAGTTCTTCATGTAAACAATCAGACATTTGGGCAAACTGACATGCAAACACATATTAAGAGAGAACTATTAAAATTCCCTTGCTGGGACACATGTAGATTGCCTTAAATACCTCTGTGAATTTAACAATGAAGGAGAAATTCTGATGTAGGAAAAAGTGATTGGGTTACAAGAATTTTAGTTTCTAAATGAATTTTAATCACCAACTGGCAAAATGGCATTTGTTTATATAATAAGCTCTTATATTTTTCTCAGAAAAACTGAAAATACTATGTATAGGGGTTGAGAAAGTCCCTGCCCCTTACTGGGAAATTTTTCTAATAGAATATATACCTCACAGAAAGGAAAAAATAGAGTATTTGAATATAGCCTAGTGATTAATTGGCACATTACTTTGTTTTGCTTTCCTTGCTACAGAAGTTAGGCAGGGGATGAGGGGAGGGAGAAGTGAGAAGGAGAGGGAGGGGGAGATAGAGGGAAGGCAAGGGGAGAGGGAAAAGGGAGAGAGGAGTGATGAAGGATAGTTGGAAGAGGGGCGCCTGGGTGGCTCAGTTGTTAAGCATCTGCCTTTGGCTCAGATCATGATCCCAGGGTTCTGGGATGGAGCCTGGCATTGGGTTCCCTGTTTGGGGGGGGAGGGAGAGGGAGTAGGCAGGAAGGCGCTTCTCCCTCTCCCCCTGCTTGTGTTCCCTCTCTCTGTCAAATAAACAAAATCTTAAAAAAAAAAAAAAAAGGAGGGGCGCCTGGGTGGCTCAGTTGGTTAAGCAACTGCCTTCGGCTCAGGTCATGATCCTGGAGTTCCGGGATCGAGTCCCGCATCGGGCTCCCTGCTCAGCAGGGAGTCTGCTTCTCCCTCTGACCCTCCTCCCTCTCATGCTCTCTGTCTCTCATTCTCTCTCTCTCAAATAAATAAATAAAATCTTTAAAAAAAAAAAAAAAAGGATAGTTGGAAGAAAAGCAGTCAGGGACACCCCCCCTACCCCCCACCCCCGCCCAAGAGGAAACCACCCTTAAAAGGATTTTACATCACCCTGGAAGGACCCTCCATCCTTTCCCAGGTGACAAAAACCTGATCAGATGACCTGGCCTTGGATGGAGGGCTAATCAGATTAAAACAGCCTGCCAACAAGCCCATAAAAACCCTAGTACCAAATCGTCAATGCTCTCGGGTCCTCTCCCTGTTTAGGAGCTTTGTACAGTCACTCAATAAACTTTGCTTTACTATCACTCAATAAACCTTGCTTTGCTGCCCACCACCCTGTCTGGTCTACCTGTTCATTCTTTGAAGTGGTATGACCAAGAACCACCAAAGGAAAAGAAATCCTGTAACAGGAGAGAAGGGGGGAGGGAATGAGAAGGGGGAGGGAAGGCAAATGAAGGCAAAAGGAAGGGGGAGAGGAGAGGTAAAGGTAGGGAAGGGAGGAATAGGGGAGAAAGGAAGGGGAAAGAGCAGAGGAAAATTTTAAGTGTGTGTGTGTTCTGTTCTTTATATTTTTCTCTACCCATATAAATAAGATTCTGCCTTCTTTGGCTTCAGAATAAAAATTGCTTGGTGAGAACATCCTGACGTGGCTTTTAAAAAAGATTGTTACCCCCAAGAGGAAGGGGAAAGAGTGTTTGGGTGGGCAGGGCGGTGGGGTAGGGAAAAGGAGAGAGGCAGAAGAGATAAGAGAGAAGGAAGCTAATAGATTCATTTTAGGGTATTTTGTTGTGCTTAAAACATCCAGGAAAGGAGAGTCCCAATAAGGACTCAAATTAAATCTCCCTCTACAGAAGTGATGATTGAAGTCCTAAAACATTGTTATTTAATTTACAAAACAGAGTAATTAGAAAGTTTCTGCATACTGTAGGGAAGGAAAAAAAAAATTCCTCTATCCTTCTGAGTTCATAGGTGGGACCCCTGTAATAAAGGACAGCTTAACAAGAGAAAAACAAGTTTATGAATGTGAATACCTCATGTATACATGAGAGGTACCCAGGGAAAAATGAGTAACTCCCATAGGTGGCTTAGATTCAGACTTAAATACCATCTTAAACGGAAAAGGGGAAGAGAGATGTGGGCCTCTTAAAGGGGAGTAAATGACTATTAGGAAGGATGAATGGGCCCTTAGAAGTATAGGTAAGAGATATGATAGTGACAAAGTTGGTCTGGGTGTGGTATTGACTTCTAGTCCCCTCCCTGTGACAAGTGTCAATCTCCTGTCCTTGAGGAAACTCCCAGGGAGGGGATTGATAACTGAATTCCTTTTGAAGGATCTGTCTTCAGGCAGATAGGGGAGTTCAGAGAGATCCTCTCCCTGACCTTGCTGTTTAAATTGCTACAGCTCAAGATAATTGATATACCACAGCGACATATGTTGTGGTGGCAAGTTCTGAATTCCTGCAGTCATATTTTGGAAGGGCGCATTCTGCTATCCTTCAACGCCCAAATTTGTGAATGCAGCTTTTTATCAGTTCTTCCCCAACTTGCTCCCTGAGGTTGAGGTTTTCTTTCACTTCTCAGAACACTTTAATATAAGACCTGGATTGGCCACCGAGCAGCTCTGTGTTCAGTCTCATCACCCATTTCTACTCATGAATCATTTAGCATTAGAGTGTTATAGTTGGATGTGTAGCCTAAGATTCTTACAGAAACAATTTGCTGCACTGAATTTAATTTGGTAAATAATAACAGCAAACACCCATTGAAGTCTACTATTTGCCTGGCACTGATTTGGCCATGGTAAATAAGTCCTGAAAAATAAGGAAAATTTAAGGATTACCTATGAAGCGGGAGAGCAAGCTTCTTGTCTCACAGAGTCCAAGAATGAATCTCGAGGACAAAGAAGAGTGAGTAAAGCGATAGAAGTTTATTAAGCAAGGATACAGACAGAAAGCTCTCAGGAGTGAGAGGGGTCCCTACAAAGTTGCCAATATGGGCTTCCACTGACAGTCTTTCATTTAGAACTGACCAGGGAGCTTGTGGCCTTATCATTCTTGTGATGTCTTGGCTGGAGTAAGGACTGGTGATTACATCTTTAATGGCCTACTTCTTTTTTAGGGTCTGATTATTCTTTGTTGGGTGCAGGTGATTATCATAAAAAAGACACTCCCCCCACATGCCTAGGGTAGGGTGGTCTGGTTTGTTCCCTTATCTCTGGTTTCCTTACATTTCCATATTTTTGGGATTTTTGGGACCCTGATCATGGAGCCCCCTATCTACTTCTTCCTACCTAGCCCCACCTGTTCTTTACTCACCCCTAGGAAGAAAAGAACTTCCCCTTGTATCCCTAATCATCAATTTTGATGGAAGAAACGGAATCATTTTTTTTTAAAGTAACTAATTTAGCAGATATTTTATGGACAAGGTGCTAAGGAGGGTAAAATCAAAGTCTCTACCTTTTAGATATTTATCATGTTGTAGGCAAGATGATATATATGGAAATTTATAGACAACCAAATTAATACAACAGTTTATCCTAACAACAACATTATTTCTTCTTCTTCTTTCCAAAAAAAGAAGAAATGGAAGCTCAATCTATTCTCTTTTCCCTCCACAGCTGGCCCTTCAGGGCTTGATATTTCACAATTCCTTTTTATTTTTTGGGTAGGATATCCCTGGCATTTAGCTTTGTGCCTGATGCAAAGAATATGCTTAATAATATTTTTCTTTTTTACTGAATGAAGTGTTAAAAACAAGATAATAGACCCATAATGTAGTCCCTTATGCTAAGCCAAATGGAGACTTGATTATATTAATTATAGTTTTGCCCCCCCCCCATGGAATCTTAAACCACTCCATCAGGAATTATCTGATCAGCAGTAATAAGGTAATCCACCTGAAAACCCATGCCATGCCTTAAGGGAAAGTGACCCTGTCATCTGTCATAACTAATCTGCTTTTTAAATCTAGTATAACATCTTTGTTCCAACATCCTTCTTCCTGTGAGTCTTCCATTTTGTACAGCTCTTAGGAGCTCCTTTCTCTCTGCTAGGTTGGGTGCTGCCCGATTCATGAACTGTTGAGTAAAGCCAGTAAGATCTTTAAAATTTACTTAGTTGAATTTTGCTTTTTAGCAGAAGGAAACAAATTAAAAGAGATTTACAAAACATAAGTAATAGGAATATAGCTTAGAGCTCTAAGTTCTTTCACAGTGGTGTTAAAAAGGCAAAATTCAACAGAGTAAATTTGAAGATCTGATTAGATTTATTAACGGATTCATGAATTGGGCAGCATGTCATCTAGCAAGTAGAGGGGAGTTTTAGGGGTTATACAAAATGGAGTTTTTATTGGAAGGAGGATGGGGCCAGAAAGTTACTAGCAAAAGAAAAGATTGTTTCAGGCAAGACCACTTTCCCCTGTGGGGAAGGGCAGGGGATCTTATCATAGGGCAGATTAGTATTTTGTTGGAATGGTTTCTAACTCTACTATCAGAAGATTTTAGAAATACCAATGTGCAAATAAGACCTTGATAGGTCAATCTGTAGCTCTATTTCTATCTCTGTATCCACAGTCAGTAGTTAAAGGAGTGTGATTCTTCACCAAAAATGACACATACTCCAGGCCAGGCTCACTTCCTGGATATTGGAATCAGTCAGATCTTCCAAAGTTCTTACAGCCCAAGAAATAAATAAAACAGAAAAAAAAAAATGAGCAAATTTTGAGACACCCAGACCGGATTCAAAGTTTTACTCTCAACTTAATAAGGATACACTACTCACTTTGTAGGATTATTGTAAAAGTAGGATTGATGAAATGAAATATATTTTCTTTTCTTTGTTCAGTTACTTATATTAAATTAATTTCATGTGTCTTATACCCCTCTTTTGGAGACTGGAGGGTAATAATTTTTGTCTGATTAATTTTGGGGGAAAAGAATGTGTCACTTACTGACTTAGGTGTCTTGGTATTCTAGCTTTCTACATGCATTGCTTTATATTTTTTTTTTTTTAAAGATTTTATTTATTTCAGAGAGAGAATGAGAGACAGAGAGAGCACACGAGAGGGGGGAGGGTCAGAGGGAGAAGCAGACTCCCGCCGAGCAGGGAGCCCGATGTGGGACTTGATCCCGGGACTCCAGGAACACGACCTGAGCCGAAGGCAGTTGCTTAACCAACTGAGCCACCCAGGTGCCCCATGCATTGCTTTATATTTTAGTAATTTTGTGAGAAAGGCAATTTTAGGTCCATTTGATAGATGGGATACTGAGCTTCAAAGGGGGTTAGGTGAATTGTCCTGAGTTATACAGTGAACACATGATAGAGATGATTAAATAATGCTTTACCTGGTATGTTTTGGATGCTCAAAAAGGCATAGACATGCATACAAAATAGATTCAATTATTCAGGCCCAGACTCTATCTTTATTGTTTTTTCATTTTTAAAAATTTTAATCTCAGTATAGTTAACATACAGTGTTATCTCAGTTTCAGGTGTACAATATAGTGATTCAACAATTCTATGCATTACTCAGTGCTCATCATGGTAACTGTACTCTTAATCCCCTTCACTTATTCCACCCATGCCCTTCCCCACCCCTCCTCTGCTAACCATCAGTTTGTTCTCTACAGTTAAGAGTGTTTTGGGGGTTGGGGATTAACATAAGAGTTTAAAAAAAAAAAAGAGTGTTTTGGGGGCACCTGCGTGGCTCAGTCATTAAGCATCCAACTCTTGAACTCCCCTCAGGTCTTGATCTCAGGGTTGAGAGTTCAAGCCCTGTGCTGAGCTCCATACTGGGTGTGGAAAAAAAAAATACTGTTTTGGTTTGTCTCCTTTTTTTCTTCCTTTTTCCTTTTTTTCATTTTTAGAGATAGAGAGTGTGCATTCGATGGGGTGGGGGGCAGGTTGGGGGGTCAGAAGCAGAGGGAGAGAGAATCTTAAGATGGCTCTCTGCCCAGTGCAGAGCCCAACACAAGAGCCGAAATCAAGAGTCAGACACTTAACTGACAGAACCACCCAGGGGCCCTTATTTGTTTTGTTTCTTAGATTGCACATATGAGTGAGATCATATGGTATCTGTCTTTCTCTGACTGGTTATTTTACTTCGCTGCTTAGGGGACAGCGCACTGAAGGAGCCCAACCTGTTTGAAATAGAGAATAAGAGCAGCATTTTGCTTAGATGTTTGTCAGTGACTGGAGATTCACTATCAGTTTAGAAAGAGGGGAGGAACTAAAGTTAGCTCACAAATTCCCCACCGGGTGGAGTCTGAGCAGAAGTGCTCTGCATTTCTCACCCTGAGTTCTGACCTGTAAGTTTTCAAGGAAATCTTGAGAGATTTTTCCTTTCAATTCTTTTTTTGTTTTAACAGGAGACTGGGAGCTGTGGACCCCATCGTCGGAATCCTAGCTGGTAAGCACAGAGACGCTGATAATACACTCTGTACACAAATACATAGTGATTTTTCCAAAGAAAAATTCTCTCTGTTAGAATCCTTGTTAAAATGCTTTAGAGGTTTCTTTTGCCAATTTCTTCTCTTTCTATTTCTCCAAATTATCTTCATAGAAATGGCACAATCCTCTAATGTGCAAGTGCTCACACTTTAAAACGTTGGGTTAAATAGAGATCTTTACCAATGTATTGCTGTCAAGAGTACTATGCAATTCATTTAGTGAAAGATGATTACATTTGACTAATTGAAGTTAATTTTGTAGTTACTTGAGTTTAAATGGCTCGATTAGATAAAAATTCAGATCTTTAAATAAGTATTAGGTCCTATGTTTTCTGGTAATTCTAGTTGTCTTATGGTGCTATTAGTCATATTCAATATTTATTTGGAGAAGTGAAAATGTCTATTTCATGAGCTGGGTTGCTTCCCCTTTCATTTTATGAAATATTTGCCTAAGAATGGAGAGTTAATACACTTTTATTTCATAGCTAAAAAAAGTTTTTTCTTTTCTGCTTTTATTTTGAGGAGGGTGGGGTGTTTTTTAGGTAGAAACATTAGAGCAAATGTGTTGATCTTATTAATGTGATGCTCAGCATGTAATTCATATAATCCTTGACATGAAATATACAGTTGTGACAGTGAACAATGACATATTTAAAGAATACTGCTCTGTGCACGTGTATTAAATAACATTTTCTTTCTCACCGAAAAGCTCTGTACTTTATAATTTGCTTTGCCAGGTTCTAAACTTTGAACTCGTGTGTAATTTGCTTATTTCAGGCATGAAACCTGAAACTGTGTAAAGATTAACCACTGAGTAGTCATAGTCATTTATTTAACTATTTAACCTTAGACACATAGGTGACCAGAAGATCCTGGATTCCATGATTCCATGAAAACAATCAATTTTTTATAAAAGTTTTAGCTTTAAAGTTATAGCTGCCTAATAAAATAGACAGAACACAATTTACAAAATTTCAAAAGCTAAATTGAGGGTAAAATGGCACTTTCCATCACAAGGTATTACTATTAAAAGATATTATGAGCATATCTTTTATCTCTTTATAAAGGAATTTACCTAATAAATTTCATTTGATCCTAACCATGAACCTCTGAAGAAAGTAAAACTTAAATTATTAGTTTTATGTAACATTGCAGCACAGAAAAGTTAGGTGGCTTTCCTAAGAACAAGTGTGTATGTATACATGCCGTCTTTTTTTTTTTTTTTTAAGATTTTATTTATGTATTTGACAGAGAGAACCACAGCGAGAGAGGGAACACAAGCAGGGGGAGTGGAAGAGGGAGAAGCAGGCTTCCCGCCAAGCAGGGAGCCCAATGCGGGGCTTGATCCCAGGACCCTGGGATCATGACCTGAGCCGAAGGTAGACGATTAACGACTGAGCCACCCAGGCGCCCTGTACACATGCCTTCTTAAGACAATCAAAATTAAATGTGTGAAATGTAAAATTTGGATTTTTTTAACTTGGGTTGATTTTTTTTTTTATTTCAAAGTAAGAGCATGTCAATCTACTTGAAAATGGTAAACCTACAGGAGGCATAAATTGAGGCTTGTGAAGCACTAATTGCCTTGCTGGCAGGATGAATGCAGAATGAAACAGCAATTATTCTGAGTTAATAAATTGTTTCCTTGGAGTGAGGGCACTCTGGTATTGGGCACTGCGGATTGTATTCACTTCTGATGTTAGTGGTACATTTTGGCAGGTGAGACCAGGTGTGTTCTCCCTGAAAGCCTATTTCACTAGCAGGTGTTTTACTCTCTGTGCAGGTGAGGTTGTGACATCTGGGCTGTGACAGGCCCAGAAGTGGGACTAGCCTCTTTAACCTCTGCCTGGCTGGGACTGGATTAGAAGGATTGATTAAAAAGAGTAGTAGATTCATTGCCTCCTGTATTTGCAGATGGAGTACAAGGCTGAAAAAAAGAATGAAGTTGGGGAAAAAAGAGAATGAGCCAAAGAAACATATTTTCTTTTTTTAAGATTTTATTTATTTATTTGACAGAGAGAGACACAGCGACAGAGGGAACACAAGCAGGGGGAGTAGGAGAGGGAGAAGCAGGCTTCCCTCTGAGCAGGGAGCCCAATGTGGGGCTCCATCCCAGGACCCTGGGACCATGACCTGAGCTGAAGGCAGACACTTAACGACTGAGCCACCCAGGTGCCCCAAAGAAGCATTTTTTAAAAATCATAAAGTAAGATAGAAGGAAAAATAAAATAAGAGGGCCAGGAATTCTGCTCTGTGCATTCTATCCACATGCCATGCTGAAGACAAGCATGGCTGACTCTTCCTCAAGTGAAGTGCAGTCCCAAACAGTGGACTCTTATTATCCCAAAGTTTGATCTGGAAGTAGAAGAAAATTATTCTGATCCCTCAAGATTGTTAGAAGGATTAAATAAGAAACAAATACAAAAAGGCTAATGAATTAATATGAATATCTTTTTTATTTTATTTTTTTAAGATTTTATTTATTTATTTGAGAGAATGAGAGAGAGCATGAAAGTAGGGAGGGTCAGAGGAAGAAACAGACTCCCTGCTGAGCAGGGAGCCAGCCATGGGACTCAATCCTGGGACTCCAAGATGAATAACTGAGCCGAAGACAGTCGTTTAACCAACTGAGCCACCCAGGCACCCCCAAATATCTTTTTTTAAATAAAGAAAATTGGATTTTACTGGGAATATGATGGTAGCAAACTAATATGTATATTTAGGTAACCCATTCAGAGTTTACAGTCAAGCCCAATGAACCCTCAAAGTTCTGACTCTCCAAAGAAATTACTAGATAAAAGGCAAGATTTTTGAAAATGTTTTTCTAATTAATTTCCATGTGGTTGGAGTAAGAAGGGCATTGCTCTATGGATAGTCATTAATCATGTGAAATAATTCAAGCTATTTTGTGCATTCTTACTAAATTGCTGTTTTAGGGGAATGCTCTACGTAAAAGCCACTGCTCAGGAATGGAATTGCTACAAAGATAAACAAGATTCAGGCCTCCAGGTAGAATATATATAGTTGAGTAGGATGGGTAGCCCAGCAACTCAATCAAGCCACCATAAGTAATGTGTTCATAGTAAAAACACACTTGATAGGCAGAAAACAGCTCATTAGATTCTCAGGACAGCCAATTCTCTAGGTGACCTTCCAGGATATACACATAGTTGTTGCATGGAAGGATTCAATGACTCTCCAGACTGGTTTGTCTTGTCACTTTTCAGGAGACAGCTGTTCCATCCCCTACCATTGCATAACTAAGTTGATTCTTACTTGCTTCTGAAATCACTTCATATTTTAACAAGCAGTGGTTCTGTTCGACTTTGAAAAAAATGAGTCACTCATGACAATACTCCTTCTAGACCCAACCATCTTATTGCTTTCTATGATTTTTAAAAATTTTTGCTCCTGTTTCCAACTGAATAAATAACTGTATCTCATAGCTCAGATTCCTGAAAGAATCTGATGAGATGTTCAGATAAACACCATCACTACTGTTTGGCTAAAGCAGTCACAGCAAGTCACTGTCTAACAAAACAGTGCATTGTCTTCAGTGAGTCAAGTGTCTAACAGAGGTGTAGTCAATTGTGTCTAGGATAATGTCAAACGGTAGAGACACTGTCATCTCTATTCAAAAAGCAGGTTAATTCATCACAAGGCAATAGGTGGGAACCCATGCAGAATCAAGTTGTAGGTGTGGCAACATATTTCAGCTTTCCCAACCACAGAGGCATCTAAATAAATAGAGTATCTGGCAGGATGCCTTACTTACGAATAAAGGTGTGCTCTTAAGTGTTACAGGTATCCAGAGGAGGAAAAACTACTTTTAGTTGAGACAACATGACAGGCCCTGTGGGAGAAAAAAAAAAAAGTAGCCTTTGAACTAGGGCTTGAAGGTGACTAGGATGTGAATATGTAGAAAGGGAAGTAGAACATTTTAGGCAAAGGGAATGACATGAGAAAAATCACAGAGGAAATTTCATGAAAAAGACAAATAATTTAGTATGGTCAGATATTGAAGGAACTATCAACACCAATGTTGAAATCGTTGACTTTTGTATAAAAGCATGGATTGGAGCAATTGGCAGTCGTTATTGGCATCAAAGCTAAAAACATGTTCAAATCAAGCTCAGTACCCTTATTTGAGAATATACAGAATAACTTATCAGGGGAGACCCCTGGCAATTGAGAAAGGAAGAGGTCAAATAAATAAGAAGAATTCCAGTTTAGAGAATAGGAAGTGTGCTTGTTTTACTGGCATCGTATAACATTCAGACATGCAACTCTTCATCACCTAACACTGGGTGTGTTGGTTGGGGTGGGAGAAAAAGAGGGGAGGGTGGTGAGAAGAAGACAGATGATTGAGATTTGAGAGCCTCATCTCTGTTAGTTTTAGTTGGTTCTTAGGATTTCTAGGCTTTAAGTATAGTCTATGAGTTGAAAAATATCAAGCTTATATCTTGTGATCTAATTTTCTTCTGAGCTACAGACCCAAACATCCAATAGCCAGTTTGTTATTTCTACCTCAAACTTCGTGTGTCCTAAACAGAACTTTGATTTCCCTCCTCAAAGTTTTTCTTCCCTAGGTATTTATTTCACCACTTTTTTTTTTAATTTCTTTTTTTTTTTTTAAGATTTTATTTATTTATTTGAGAGAGAGAGAATGAGAGACAGAGAGCATGAGAAGGAGGAGGGTCAGAGGGAGAAGCAGACTCCCTGCCAAGCAGGGAGCCCGATGCGGGACTCGATCCCGGGACTCCAGGATCATGACCTGAGCCGAAGGCAGTCGCCTAACCAACTGAGCCACCCAGGCGCCCCTATTTCACCACTTTTAACATATTTGCTCAGATCCCTCACCAGAGAAAATCTATCTGCCTTTCCTCCAAAATATGGAATGAATCCACACACTTCTCTGCTTTTCTCCTCATCACATTTAATCCACCATCATTTTCCCCTGAACTACTAAAATAGCCTGAATCTGCCTCTCTTTTTCAACTCCTTCTAACTCATCAGAGAGCAGAAAAAGTGATGTTTATTTCATGCAAAATTATGTCCTATCACTTTCCTACTCAGGACTCTCCAGCAATTTCCCGTTAAGTTTAGAAAAATTATCCAGACTCCTTTCTGGCTTCAGAGTTCTTCATAATTAACTTCTGCCCCTGCCTTCTTTCCTTCATAGTGTCTCCTTCTCCCTTACTTACTTAGTGTATTAGCTGAACAGACCAAGCCTGTCCCTACCACAGGATTTTTGTACTTTTCTGTCATCTTCTCTAGTTCCTGGTCTTCACGTGTTTGATTCCATAACAATGCACGTAGATCCCTGCCTCAAAGAGATACACTTGACCCTTCCCTTGAGGAAGTTATTCCATACCCTAGTGACTCTCTATCCCATTACTCTGCTTTTTTTATACATAGCTCTTGAAACTCTCTGAAATTACATTATTTAATTATATTTTTCATTCTCCACTAAAAAGTAAACTCTAAAAATGTATTACTTATGCACCATCTTTTTTTTTTTTTAAGATTTTATTTATTTATTTGAGAGAGAGAGAATGAGAGAGAGCACATGAAAGGGGGGAGGGTCAGAGGGAGAAGCAGACTCCCTGCCGAGCAGGGAGCCCGATGCAGGACTCGATCCCGGGACTCCAGGATCATGACCTGAGCCGAAGGCAGTCGCTTAACCAACTGAGCCACCCAGGCGCCCATTTATGCACCATCTTTTTACAGTGCTCTTTCATCAGTGCTTTGAGCTACATGGTTGGTGCTCCACAAGGGCTCCTGGAAAGATAAATGAATGGAGAAATGCATAAGTGGAGGCACAAAAGTAGAAGTCTGTAAATCAAGCTACCTGAGAATTTTTTTTCTCTATTACTATTCTTACTCAATTTCAAAAAAAGCTAAAACTTGGGGAAATATAAATAAATCAATATAAAGAAAGTTTGGGTAAAGTTTAAGAATATGCAGTTAAATTTCTGTTGTTCCCCCCCCACCCAGAAAATGAAGCTTTCTTTCCAAAATTGTGAGAAATTTTAAATGACGATTAAACAGAGCAAAATGTAGTTTCAGAAAATATCATGGGGTTCTGCTTTGTTCTAAGATGGCATATATAGTTTTGAAAGAGAAGTTTCTCTTTATCAGTAGCAGGAAGAGCTCTTTGGTCTTCATATGGCAAAAATTATTAACATTAGGTAAAAGGTAAAGGTAAAGTTACCTTTTTCATCAATACTGTTTTCATTCACAATAAAGATTTTGTTATGGTTCTATTGTATATATATGTCCCTAATTTTAAAACTCTGATCCAAGAGGGGTGCCTGGGTGGCTGTTGGTTAAGCAACTGCCTTCGGCTCAGGTCATGATCCCGGAGTCCCGGGATCGAGTCCCGCATCGGG
Organism: Neomonachus schauinslandi; assembly: GCF_002201575.2. Classification (NCBI taxonomy): domain Eukaryota; kingdom Metazoa; phylum Chordata; class Mammalia; order Carnivora; family Phocidae; genus Neomonachus; species Neomonachus schauinslandi. The sequence goes on from NC_058405.1 coordinate 107,439,291, forward strand.
CTCCCTGCTTGGCAGGGAGTCTGCTTCTCCCTCTCATGCTCTCTGTCTCTCATTCTCTCTGTCTCAAATAAATAAATAAAATCTTAAAAAAAAAAAAAAAACAAAAACTCTGATCCAAGAATCATTGGGAGTAAAACAGAGGAAGGGGGATAGGGAGAAGGACAAGCTAGGTGGGGCACTGTTTCTCTGCACTTTTCACAAAAGCATCTTTACTGTTACCTCCAGTAAGACATCTAGAGGAAAAGGTGATGAACTTACGTATGTTTGAAAGTCACTAATTTGGTCCATTTTCCAGAAAACAAAAATGGAAAGAGCTAACATTTATTAAGACCTTACTCCTCACCACCATTACCTAAATTTATTCCTTTCAACATCCCTTAAGTTATTATCATTTTCTTTATTTCACACATGAGAAAAACTCAAGCATGAGGTTTAATGCTGTTGGTCAATTATATTATTTCTGAGGTTGGGAAGATGAGAATCTTACTTAAGCCAAAAGGGTTGACTAATTTTCTACAGAAAAAAAATGATGGTGGCTAAATTATTTTATATTATATTCACTTTCATTTTTAGAGAAGCAACTTGTAATGGAGCCCTCCCCTCTTGAGTTACCAGCTGACACAGTACAACGCATTGCATCAGAACTTCGATGTCACCCGACAGATGAGAGGGTCGCCCTCCGCCTTGATGAGGAAGATGAGCTGAGGCACTTCAAGGAGCATTTTCATATCCCCAAAATGCAGGATCTACCTGTAGGTAAGAACACTGAAAAGGATTTTATTTTTCTTAATTAATTTATTAATTTATTTTTGCTACTACATGTGTTTATCATAAATCTTTGAAATCATTGTTCTATTATATAGTAGAGCTATTGTAATTATGTCTGAAAAACAGCAAGTTCCTGGTGCTACTAAATCAACCCGTCAGCCTACCTAAGCCTCAGATTCTTTATGTTCCTTTTCTTCTTCTGAATAAAATACTTAACAGGGTTTTTATACTGTCATCTACTTCTCTGAACAATGGAGTGACTGATTGAAAGTTATAGGCAGACGCATTTACTTGTTCTCTAAGCACTTAGAGCACAAAACAATTTCTTTTCAATACAGTATTAGAATATCTCTTATTTTGTGGCACCTAGTTTATGATAACATGATATTTGTCTTAGAGGAAATATTATTTTGGGATTTGAGTATATTAAGAAGATATGTGAATAACCATCTTTGTGTGCTGTAAACATGGCATGTGTAAGACTTACCAAAATTAAAAAAAAAAAGAAAGAAAGAAAAGAAACATTATCAATGACTAAGAAATGCAATACTGCATTTTTTTCTTTTAAATAATATGGTAAGCTGATTCTGCTCTTAGTTTGGGGGATATCCTATTTAAAAAAAAAATAGGTAGCACAAATGTAAAAATAGGACTTTTTAAAATATTTGACTTTGCTCCATTTTACATCAGTGAAAAAGACTACCAGGTTGAATAGAATTGATCAAAATGATTTTTGGATACTTTATAATACAGTTTGATTTTCAGTTTTCTTTAGATTAAATGAGGCAGATAGAATTTTGGATACTCATAATCCAAAAGCATCAGCTAATATGATTTTAGAATGAGATTGGGTCACATAGCTATCTTATTTGGCGTATATGTTATTATATAACCCAGGAAGGCACCCTGTGAAATTACAGAAGGATAAAATAAGAGAAAGTCCTTTATCCAATTTTTTTTTTTTTTTTAAAGATTTTATTTATTTATTTGAGAGAGAGCACATGAGAGGGGGGAGGGTCAGAGGGAGAAGCAGACTCCCTGCCGAGCAGGGAGCCCGATGTGGGACTCGATCCTGGGACTCCAGGATCACGACCTGAGCCGAAGGCAGTCGCTTAACCAACTGAGCCACCCAGGCACCCTCCTTTATCCAATTTAAGGTTGCTTAATATCAATTGAGGTAGACATTGATATAAACGACAGCTCTAGGAATAAAATGGGGTAAGTGAAGGGAACTGATATCACAGAAAAAAAATCTAGGTCTTTGTAGAATCTAGAATGAAAGGGCACTTTGATTTAAATCTTAAGGGATACAAAGAATTTTGTGTGTGAAAAATGAGGAAGGTAAGTCTAGGGATATTCTTTCAGTGAGGTGGAGAAGGTTGCCTGGTGACGGTTGGCACACAGGGTGGAAGTCCCCTCAAAACCCCATGACCCACCTGAGACAAATTTCCTCTGGTGACCCAGCCCCAAGGTGCTCTCCAGCCCATGGGCTGCCTGGGAGATTTGATGGGTTCCTAGGCTGGAGATGACAGCAGAAGCCTGGAGGACCACAGAACTTTAGGTGGCCTTCTGAACGGGCAGCAAGAACTAGAAATCAAGAATTAGGGTTCTAGAACTTTATGACATTTATTGGAAGTTATAATTTCCTCAAGATTTAAAATTATTTTATTCCTTTTCATGAGTGATAGGAAAAGCAGACATAGCAAAGTAAGCAAACAAAAATACTAACAAAACCTATCCCGTGAGGACAGATGATGGTATTACAGAGAGAAGGAAAAACATGGCAGCAGCACTGGCGGGGGAGAAAGTGGCCAGTGGTCTAGCGTGGCTGCCGCATGGGCTGTCTTGGGAAATGAGGCTAAATAATGGCCACATCTAGATGCATATGTGAGCAATGACTACTTCCTGCACCTGAGAAGTAATGCATTAGGGAGTTTTGGTTGCATTGTCTGTCTTACCTATTCTTAAGGTGCCTTTCTTCTATATAATACCATCAGAGATTTGAGGTAGGGCTCAGCCCTGAATTTCAAGACTGTTGAAATGAAGGGGTGCTGGGAAAGTTAAAACCCTATTTGAATGTATCACTTATTCTGTTACTGAACCTAAGACTCACTGACTAACATGACTTCATCCTCATGCTGAGTCAGTTTTGTTGCAACAAAATATTTACTAGTTACCTTTTCACATTTCTCTCTGTGCCTTGGAACTTGCTTTCTACCCATCTCTTCCAGCACAGTGAATTTGAAACACAATGAACAAAACTCACTGTTTGTCCTGGGAGGCACTGTGGTCTGAGATTGCTGTGAGAGCCTGCTTTAACTCTATCTAGCTGGGTGAGTTTGAGAAGCAAGTAGCCTCTCAGAGCCCATCTATATTCCTCCAAGTGGAAAAGACAAACACTGCTCCAAAATGTAGAGGGACTTTCTTAGCATGAAAATGAGATCATGTTAAGTGAGCCTAAGACAGGGCCAGAATGTTAGTTTCCTTGCCCCCTTTAATACAGACTTTTAACTTCAATAGAGATTTTTAATATTGGCTCAATATAGGACTCTTCTACTAAGCTTTGAGATAATTTAATCAGAACCCAGGTAAAGATAGCATTATATATATAATCACTTCATTAGACTGAAGAGTTGATTCTACTACCCTGATTATGGTTATAGTATTTAATTAGATATTCAATAGGAAATAACATAAAAATTACAATCTAGGATACATTCCTGATTCCTAAAGAAATGTAAAGAGAAGGAAAATGAATTGATTCAATAAGGAATCTAACAATTTATTTGTTCAAAAAATACAGTTTTGAATGATATAAAAATTGACTTCATTTACCCCAATCATTAACCCCAAGAGTTCTTCTAAATTCATTACTGTCAAAGTCTGTGGGTTCCTGACCAGCCCAAAGAGGATCACCAGGGAATTTACTAGAATGTGCAAGTTCTTGGGTCCCAAACCAGAATTATTAAATCAGAAACTCTGAGGGGACTCCACTTATCTGTTCTAGATCACTTAGGATGGTGCCACAGAGAGATGAATCTGTTCTTATTCCCACTATACTCCCTCTAGATGCTTCTTACTTGCCAAGGGTTCATTCTTCCAACAAATATTTATTAAGCACTTACTCTGTTCAAGACACTATTCTCAGAACAGTTTACCAGTGAACTAAAGAGCAAAGTTGTCACATCCTTGAGTTTTTATTCTAGTATAAGGAGACAGAAAATAAACAAACTTAGAAACAGTGTGATAAATACTCCATTCTCAGGTGGTACTCTTAATTGTTGTGGCCTGCCAGGGTGTGAGTAGCGTTCTTTTACCAAGGGCCATCTGGGAAGGAAATCCTGATTAGATGACACCTGAGCAGAGAGAAGAATGAAGTGAAGAAGTGAGCCTCATGATTACAGAGGTGTAGGTGAGCCTGGGGGACAAGGTTCACTAGGCTCAGACGCAGATAGTGTGCAAGTTTCCTCCCCCCCCCTTTTTTTTTTTTGACAAATAAGAATCCTTCAAAAAACTAGTACTTCCCCTCTTAAAACCTTCCAAGAACATCTAAAAATGATATTGCCTCTCAAATTAATTTAAGAGACTATCATAACACTGAGAACAAATGTTCTTTAGTAACCCTGAATAATGAAAAACAAAACATAAATAAACAAGTTTTGAACAAATGAAAGGATCATGACTCCCAGTATAGGCTTAAAAAATTTCAAGGAAAGGCTGTAGGCACAGCTTGTGGGGTTCTGGTATTCTGCCATTAAATATAATGTTTGCTCAGGATTTCTAAGAGAAAGTTTTATCAAAATAAGTTTTTTCTACTGACGGTTTTTGAGATGTTGCTAGAGAAAAGGGTCAAAATTATTTTTACTCAGCTGGTATTGCACTTATGTTCAACATTATTCTAAAGACCATACCCCCAAAATAACACACACACACACCATGCATACTTGGCATGCACAAGAAAAAGGAAGGAAGGAAGAAAGGAAAGAACATGCAAGACATAAATATTGGAAAAGACCTGTCTACATTTCTTGAAATTATTCCTGTTTGGAATATCCTTGTTCCTAAATGTCTGAGAGGATAGCAGATAGTTCCATAAGATATATTGGTTTGGCAGACATACAAGATGAAGTGTTTTTTGTTGTTGTTGTTGTTTTTATTTTTATTTATTTTATTTTTTTCTTACTAACATATAATGTATTATTTGTTTCAGGGGTATAGGTCTGTGATTCATCAGTCTTATCCCCAGTGCTCATTATAACACATACCCTCCCCAAAGTCCATCACCCAGTTACCCCATCCCCCCATGCCCCTCCACTCCAGCAACCCTTAGTTTGTTTCTTAAGATTAAAAGTCTCTTATGGTTTGTCTCCTTGTTTGCCTTGTTTCATTTTTTCCTCTCTTCCCCTATGATCCTCTGCCTTCTTTATGACCTACCTATCAAAGTACCAAATTGCCTTCCATTTATATTTATATTTCTTCCAGAAATAAACAAGTGTCTCACTGACATCTTTGCTCATTTGACAATCAAAAAATTTTTCTTTCCTTGTTTGAAATTTGTTTTTATAAGCTCCTTGGCCATTTGCTTTTCTTAAAAAGTTTTAATTTTCTCTTAATATGTAAAATGTATTGTTTCTATGTATTTTATTTTTTAATTGATTTTAATTTTTTAAGTCTTAGGTATATCACCAACTTGTTCTCTCTAAGGAATTTTAAGTGAGTCTGCTCAGTCCATGTAGCTGGACGATATAACCAGAAATGGATTCCAAATTTTGTGACTGCTGCAATGTTATTACTTTTTTAAAAAGTTATCCTAGCAATGCCTGGCTCTCTCAGTCGGTAGAACATGTGACTCTTGATCTTGGGGTCTTGAGCTCAAGCCTCACGTTGGGCATAGAGCTTACTTAAAAAAAAAAAAATTACTCTATTGCATTGTGATTTACCATACCATAGAATCCACTTTGCTTTATGCTCTACAAGATGATTCCAGGACTATTTATCTTGTAACTGAGAGTTTGTACCTTTTGTCTGCTTTCTCCTCTTTTGCCTACTTCCTACCTGGCACCTTAGGCAACCACCACCAATCTGTTCTCTGTGTCTATGAGTTCAGTTTATTCATTCATTCATTCATCCGTTTATTTGATTCCACATATAAGTGGTATCATACAGTATATGTCTTTCTCTGTCTGACTTATATCATTTAGCATTTTAAGTGCACAATTCAGTAAGTGTATATAGTTTGACGACCATCATCACAAACCCGAGTCTTTACTCCCCTTTTCCACCCCCACCCCCAAGTGGCCAGTCATCTACCAAACCTGCTTCTGTTTTGCTCTATAAAGAAGATCATTAAATCAGAAAATGTCCTTACCAGTAAATTGTATTTGAGAGTATTTTTACACAAAGAGTTGTTTAAAAAGGATTAAAGAAGACAATTTAGTTGATAACAAACTTTATTAATTACTTCATAAAGCTGGCAATTTCCATTCCCTCTGGTCCAGGGAACTGCAAAATGGGGTGGGAGGCTTTTATAGGACAAAGAATAAAGAATGAAGAAGAGAAAAGTAGAAAATAATGGATTTGCTAGGGCCACATAATCAAACTTGTTTGAGGCAAGAAGGAATAAGGAAATAAGTAGAGAATTCAGCATTGCCTTGGCATTCAGGGATTGGCAGACTGTATAGTCTGCTTTTCTGGGCATGCAGAACATTAACAGGAGTAGGAAAGTGGTTTACCTAAGTCTCAGTTTGCTGATGCGCCATCCTAGGCAGAAGCCACTCCACCTTGGGCCTAGAAAGTTATTTCAACAGTATTCTTATCACTGTTCCTTGCATACTCAAATATTCCCCTCTTTCTATCACATATCCAGGAAAGATGAGTAAATCGTCAGCCAACTTTAATAAGTTAAATTGAATGCTATCCAAATAAGATCTACTATTACTATGACTCTGATATTATGACTCTGTGATACTATCCTGTTAGATAAAATTGACATAGAAAACTGCCATGCTTGAGTTTGTCTCCAGAGGTTCCATGTAATATAATAGAGCCTCTTCAGTTCAACTATTGTTAGGCTCAGGAGTTAATGACAAGTATGAGGTATCAGTGAATGAAATGTGGGAAAGTACGCTTTTCAGCATAAACTAGAATCCTTTATCTAACAGAAACTAACATGTTAAATAAAGGCTTTATCCAGCTTTAAGAAGATGTATATTTGGGATGCCTGGGTGGCTCAGTCAGTTTAGTGTCTGCCTTCGGCTCAGGTCATGATCCCAGCGTCCTGGGATCGAGTCCCGCATCGGGCTCCCTGCTCCGCAGGGACCCTGCTTCTCCCTCTGCCTCTGCCTCTCTCTCTCTGTCTCTCATGAATAAATAAATAAAATCTTGAAAAAAAAAAGATGTATATTTATGACTATGTGATTTTAATAATGACATATATTTAATTTCTATAAGAAGAATAAATAAGAGAATTTCTTAGTTAAAAGTTTAATTTTGTAGATACATTGAACATCTCATTGCACTTGTATTGTGCAATTTCATGGACTTGTCATCTTGTCTTTCCTTTTGTAGTAGACTGTTTGCTCCCTGAAAGCAGGGACTGTCGTATTTCTCTGTGTATGAGTGGGAGTCATCTAGGTAGACCCTAGGGTAGAGGTGGCCAGTGAGGTCTTACCCCTCAGAGAGAATAGCATTTGCAAAGACACAGCAAAAGAAAGCATAGTTGCTAAAGAATTAGAAAATCTGTGTGTGTGTGTGTGTGCATATGTTTTTTTTTCACTGCTATAATTTTGAGATTTCTGCTGCGTTTATACAGTAGCTGTGAAAAATATTTCACCTTGGAACAACAAAATTGTATATTAATGTTACTAGTATCATTTCATCAACAATGTAGAATCATACTGAAGAGGACAAAAATAGAATTAAGGAAATGATTAAAATATTTTTGCAGAAATCCAAAAGGAACTGTAGAAATCCAAGTAAATGCATTGGAGGTGAAAAAAAGAGGAGAGATTCAAAAAATATTTTAAGTACTCACTGAATAAACCTGAAATCATTATTCACTGAATAAACCATTAACAGGGAGAAATAACTCCCTTGTTGGATGCATTCACATTTGAGACTGTTACATCTTCTTGAGTTGATACATTTTCATTATTCTACTTTATCCCTGGTAATTTGTTTTCTCTGCAGCCTACTTTGTCTGATAGTAATATACTGATCTAGGTTCATTTTTATCAATGTTTGCTTGCATTTCTTTTTACACCCTTTTATTTTTTAACCTACCTATATCATTGCAATTGAAAAATAGACTGTCTACCTATAGACAGAATATAGTTGGGTCTCTTTTTTTAATTCATTCTGGCAATGAATTTTAATTGGCATGTTTCAGACTCTTTATGTTTAATATAATTATTGATAAGTTTACATTTATTTTTTTTTTAAAGATTTATTTATTTGAGAGAGCGAGAATGAGAGAGAGAGAGAGAGTACATGAGAGGGGGGAGGGTTAGAGGGAGAAGCAGGCTCCTCGCCGAGCAGGGAGCCCGATGCAGGACTTGATCCAGGGACTCCAGGATCATGACCTGAGCCTAAGGCAGTCGCTTAACCAACTGAGCCACCCAGGCGCCCCTTGATAAGTTTACATTTAGATCTACCATTTTATTATTTGTTTTCTGTTTGTCAGTTTTTCATTTTTTTTCTTTTTCCCCTTTCTTGCCTTTGCTTTGATCATATGATATTTTTTTGGTATCACATTAAGTTATATATTGAACTTTGGATTATAACGCTTTTGTGTAATTTTTGTTTGTTTGCTTTAATAGTTGCTCTAGAGATTAAAAATACATATAAAGTTTACATAATATGTATGATATGTTGATTAATAATTAATATATATTAAATATATAGTAAAAGCTTTTTAGTTGATTTAGAAGTATTTTATCATGTCAAATAGGATGTAAAAAACTTAACAGTGTATAATTATATTCTTTTTTTATGTCATAGTTGTAATATATATTATATTTACAAACACTGAAAACCTAACCAGATAATGTTATCATTTTTTTCTTTTCAATATTTAAAACTGCATATTACATATATTTTAAGATACTAAAGAAGAAAAAATAGTCTTTTACATTTACCTAGATATTTATTATTTCTGTTGTTCTTCCTTCATTCCTAAAGTCCAGATTTCTCTCAAGTATTATTTCTTTTCACTCTAAAGAACTTCCTTTCATGTTTCTTTCTTTCTTTCTTTCTTTCTTTCTTTCTTTCTTTTTTAGATAAAGAGAGAAAGCAAGAGAGCCAGTGTGAGTGGGGGTGGGGGGAGGTACAGAGGGAAAGGGAATCTTAAGCAGGCTGCATGCTCAGCCCAGACACCAACACAGGGCTCCATCTCACAACCCTGAGATCATGACCTGAGCCAAAATCAAGAATCTACTGCTTAACTGACTGAGCCACCCAGGTGCCCCTCTTTCAGTCACTTTTTAAAAATTTTGTTCCACTGGTTTTTGTCCTCCGTGGTATTTGATGGGAAACTGTAGTCATTAGAATTACTGGTCCCCAATAGGCAAAGGGCTGTTTTTCTCTGGCTTCTTTAAAGACTTTTCTTTGTCTTTAATTCTCAGCAGTTTGATTATAATGTCTTTGGGCATGCATTTATTTGAGTTTATCCTCATTGGAGTTCACTGAGATAATTTTAAGTGTGTAAGTTTAAATTTTTGACCAGTTAAAGGAGTTTTCAACCATTATTTTCTAAAACATTTTTTGCATCTCATTCTTTCTTCCTTTCCTTCCAATGTCCTAATAATACCTTTTGGTGTTGGCTTACATATCCTTGAGACAGTGTTCATTTTCTAAATTTCTTCCTTTTTTTTCTGATGTACAAATTGGGTAATTTCTATTGATCCAAATATAAGTTCATTGACTCTTTCCTTTGTCATCTCCATCTACTCAGGTGTCTTTCCTAAGTCCATTTTGGAATTTCTCAAAATATCATTTATTGTATTTTGTAGTTCTAAAGTTTCAGTTGCTTTTTAAAATACTTTACTTCTCTGCTGAAACCTTCTATCTTTTTACTCATTTCAAAAGTGTCTTTCCTTACATCTTGGATTATAATTATAATAGCTACCTATGGTCTTTGATCATTCTAATATCTGCATTGTCTTGGGGCTGATGTCCATTGATTTTCTTTTCAATTAAGATAGGTTGCGATTGTTCTGGTTCTTCTTATATTGAATAAATTTAGATTGTATTCTAGACATTTTGATATTACCTTATAAGTCTTTTGTCTTTTTAAATCCTATCAAGAATGTTGATATTTTTTGTTTCCTTTGGTTTGCTTTAGCAAGCAACCTACCCAGATAAGGTGTTTGCAAGTTCCTACCACCCTTCTGTGGATGGTGTTTCTAATGTTAATTCAATTTTCAAAGTCTTTGCAGTGTTACTTGGATCTGTCCTGTGTATATGACACTCAATCACCAGTTTGGGATCTAGGTTCAGTTCTGACAATTTTGTTAGTAATAATACTGTTTACAGTTAGATCCATTCAGGCAGGTGTGAGCTCAAAAGTTCATGTACAACTTCATATGATCATTTTTTTAAGCTCTCAATAGACCTAAAAATATCCTGCTCCCAGGGGCCCATTTTCATTTTTCTCTGGCTAGAAAACTGAGACTTTAATAATTTACCCTTTTTTTTTTTTTTTAATGCACTTCCTATGACTGTGCTTGCTTTTGGTGCCCAGAAGCAAGAGGACAGAGAGAGAACAAAACAACTAGAGTTATCCAACATTCTTAGAGCCTCCTCTGATTAGAGAGAAGGGTTTCCTGTCTCCATGATTTGGGGTGCCTGTGCAGCCACTGTCCCTATAACTGCCACCACTGTCACAGGATTGACTAGGGATGACCATGAAAGAGAACATAAAAATGAAAGAAAAAAGGAAACACCAACAAGATTTCTCTCTCTCTCTCTCTTGGGTCCTTAGAGATTCTCTCTGCAACTCTGACCAGAAATAGGGATAGTGGGCTTCTCTTAGAGTTCTTAGAGCTCACACTGCATAGCTTGGAGTTTCTGGCTCTTTGAAAGCAAGTCCTGAGCGATTCCTCAGAAGTAGAAGGAAAATAAGAAACGCAATGCCAGTTTGGTGGTATTTCAAATTCTGGTTTTCTTCCCCAGTGTACTTATCATTTATTTTCAAGCTCCTCAGATTCTAAAATGCTACTCTGCATTTTAGTTATATTCAGTGTGTCAGAATGTACTTCTCTATGTCAAATTGTGTCTTAGATTTCTCTAAAGTATAGAAGGCAAGAACTGTTTTTTTGTGGTTCAAGAAAAAACATTAAATCTAAACTATACTTAAAAGAAAGAACATTTATTTTAAAGCTTTTTTTTATTTTTAAAGATTATGTTAGCAAGCTAGTTTTTCATTCTGATGACCAGAACCAGAACTGGTCCTTGGGAATTTTGAAATGCAGTACTCTGTGTGTCATATAATAAAAGTGGTAAGTCTTGCCCCCATTGGTTTGCATCTGGAGATTATTTGTGTATTATTATTATTATTGTCTTTTTAAAGATTTTATTTATTTATTTGACACACAGAGAAAGCACAAGTAGGCAGAGAGGCAGACAGAGAGAGAGGCAGAAGCAGACTCTCCACTGAGCAGGGAGCCCGATGCGGAACCTGATCCCGGGACTCCAGGATCATGACCTGAGCTGAAGGCAGTCGCTTAACCAACTGAGCCACCCAGGCGCCCTGTGTATTATTTTTTTAAAGATTTATTTCTTTATTTGAGAGAGAGAGAGAGAGGGAGCTTGTGTGCAAATAGAGGGAGGGGCAGGCGGGGGGAGAGAATGTCAAGCAAACTCCACACTGAGCACAGAGCCCAATGTGGGGCTCGATCCCAAGGCCCTGATAGCATGACCTGAGCCAAAATCAAGACCCACTGAAGCCACCCAAGAGATTGTTTGCTTATAAAATTTTGACCTAGTCCCTCAGAGGACTATGGTCTCAGAGATTTTTAGACTTAAGCATCAATCCCAGTTAAGCAGTATTCCAAATTGCAAAGATTCAATTCAGTATTGCCAACAAGAATAACAACAACCAAAACCCAACATAATGGTACCACAAGTATTTAGATTGAGACAATTTTACAATTAGACAGTTCTTATCTAATAAATTCATATTATCTGCTTATAATCTTATTGGTATTACCAGGGTTCCAAATAATCAAAACACAGATGAAACAAACACAGCTTGAATCTCTGTACTTTCCATTACCGATTATAATACAATCAGCAATAATTTCATATTCACCAGTCTGCAAAAATATCGTATATCTTTGAGGAGGGTCTTCTAAAATGTTTTCCTTTCTTTTTTCTTTTCTTTAAATTTGAGAACAAAATTTCTTGTTTAAAATAAGTAAGCAAAAAACTTAGCTCAGATTTATCAAATGGACAGTAGTATGTTAAAATTTCAACCACTTCTGAAGTGAAACAGGCAGGATGTGGAATTTTCTTGTTTAAGAGAAAAACATCAATTAAAACTAACTATATTTAAAAAGAAGGAAATTTATTTTTTAAAAAAAATTAGAGGAGAATATGTTAGCAAACTAGTCTTATTCTAATGAATAAAAATATAATAATCTGACAACAAACATTAAAATTATATAGAACAAACTAAAAAGGAATTTGCAATGCTGAAAGAAAATATGTATGTATGTATGTATTTTTAAAGATTTAATTAATTTATTTATTTGAGAGAGAGGGAGAGGGAGCATGAGAAGCAGAGGGAGAAGCAGACTCCCCACTGAGCAGGGAGCTGGATGAGGGGCTGGATTCCAGGACCCTGAGATCATGACCTGAGCCTAAGGCAGACGCTTATTAACCACTTAACCAACTGGGCCATCCAGGCACTGCCTGAAAGGAAATATTTAGACTTATTTCACATATTGAACCCCCATTTAATGTTGGTTTTTGTGCATATAGTACCCCCATGGCATACGTAACAAAGATATACACTGCCACCTTATAAATAAAGCATTATAAACAAAACCGTGGCATACATAACAAAGATATACACTGCCACCTTATAAACAAAACCATTATATACTGCCACCTCATAAACAAAATATAACCCTTTTTTATAAGAAGTTTATTTTAGAGGGGTGCCTGGGTGGTTTAGTCAGTCAGGCATCTTTGGCGCAAGTCATGATCTCACGGTCTTGGGATCCAGCCTCTGGTTGGGCTCCTGGCGAGGTGAGGAGTCTGCTTGTCTCTCTCCCTCTGTCCCTCTCCCCTGCCTGTGTGTGCATGTGCTCTCTCTCTCAGATAAATAAATAAAATATTTAAAAAGAGGGGCACCTGGGTGGCTCAGTTGGTTAAGCATCTGCCTTCGGCTCAGGTTGTGATCTCGTGGGTCCTGGGATCGAGTCCTTCATTGGGCTCCCTGCTCAGCAGGGAGTCTGCCTCCCCCTCTCCCTCTGCCTCCTCCCCCTTGCTCCTGCTGTCTCTGTCTCTCTCTCAAAATTAAGAAATAAAAATCTAAAAAAAAAAAAAAAAAGCTTAAAAAAAAATTTAAAAAATTTAAAAATAAAAAGCTTACTTTAGGAAACATTCTTTACATAAACAAGTCATTTTTAAAATCTTTGGAATTTACTTTCGTTTTTCTGTCAAACCAGAAGGTTACTTCTCGGTGTTCTCTTTATAATAAGGAAAAAAATAGAATTACTTTATAATTACTAACCTTGCTTTTGAATGATTTCACATGTATTTTATTCCTGAATCTTAAAATACTTCAAATGGTCTAATTAATTATAAATTATAATAACCAGCTGCTATATTAAGTTAAAAGTAAGGTATCTTCTGTGACCTTCAGTAATTAGGTTAAACTTGAGAAATCTCAGTTTTGGTTTTGTCTGTTTCTAATAAGGGGGCTAGTGTCAGGCCTTCTGAAATGTGGCCATATAAGGAATTATTTGGAAAGATTTTAAAACTATATCTAAGTCCAGGCCCTACACCAGACCAATTAAATTGGAGTCTCTGAATCAAGCCTAGGCACTGTATTTTTGTAAAGCTCCTAACATGATAAACTAGTACATAAATCCAAATAAAATACATAAAGATCATGAATATTTTTACATATCTGTATTTTAAATTATCATTTCCTGAGTAGATTATCATAACTAGTTTAACAAGTATTATACCTACATATGTATGATTTTAAAATAAATAATAGTTTATCTCATTCAAAGAAAACAGCTGGTACTGGTATCCAACAATGTATTTGCAATTGGATTAATATTTGGCCAACTTTGATAACATTAATTGGATGCTCCAGACATACTGGGTATATTTATTTGTGGAAGGCAGCTTTACTCAAGACTTTAAAATAGTTACAACTCAGAATTTAAAATAGCTTCATTAGCATGCCATCAATTACTATATTAAGGGGACATGTTTCTTTTCAGTTAAGTGAGCTCCACTGAAAAGTAGCAGAATTTAAATCACTCCAAAAGGACCCTACCTGAGAAAACTGCTTGCTGATTTATGGTAACATCAGCAGAAAGAATCTTTTTTTTTATTTTTTATTTTTTTTAAAAGATTTTATTTATTTATTTGAGAGAGAATGAGAGACAGCACGAGAGGGAAGCGAGTCAGAGGGAGAAGCAGACTCCCCGCCGAGCAGGGAGCCCGATGCGGGACTCGATCCCGGGACTCCAGGATCATGACCTGAGCCGAAGGCAGTCGCTTAACCAACTGAGCCACCCAGGCGCCCCCAGCAGAAAGAATCTTGACATACCTTGTCAAGAGATGGGAGGTAGTGGTAGTGGGTAGGATCAAAGTTATCAGCTGGAGTGTGCATGAACTACTTAAGGCCACTGGAGGTTGGAGGACTCCAGTGAGGAAGAATTTCTAAAGGACCCACAAAAACTATGTTCTAAGGGAAAGAGCTACTAACAATATAAAGGCACCGAAGCCAGATTAGTATTTTCCTGCCTCTGTTATTTATTTCCTCACTCCACTGGAGGGACTGAAAGGCAGCAGTAGTGAGGAACAAGAAAAAAAAAAAAAGGCCTACAATAGGCATATTCCTTTGTTCCAAACTGCATTTTTTTTTAATTAGATCAGCCCTGAGCTGAGAATGAACATTAAATCTGAAGTGGTGTTGAAATTTTGATTTATATTTAAGAAGCAACAATGAAACTATTCCTGGGTTAGTCTTGGAACATTATAAACTAAGAGTAAGAAAATAAGGTCGAGTGATGGACATTTTTGATGCAGTAGAATGTTACTCAGAAGCAATCAAGTGAATTTTCAGAATCATGAGCTCTACAACAGCAACCTTCGTGAAGAAATGAGACTTCCAGACAAATGGCCCTTAAACTGTTGACCTAATGCCCGTTTGAGGTGAGGCCTGTTTTAACCAAGTGTACCTATAAGGAGGATGTTGTGGGTTGAATTGTGTGTCTCCTAAAAGATAATATGTTGAAGTTCTAACCCCTAGTACCACAGAATGTGACCTTATCTGGAGATAAAGTCTTTATAGATGTAGTCAGGTTGAAGCAGGAGAGCTAGGTTCTTGTCTCATGGAGTCCAGAGTCCAAGAAGGAATCTCGCGGACAAAGGAGAGTGAATAAAGCTATAGAAGTTTATTGAGTGAAGATACAGAAAAAGCTCTCAAGAGTGAGTGTTCCTGACAGGGTTGCCTTGAGGGCCCTTAGGGTTGGTCTTTTATAGACCGCTAACTTAAATCCTTTTAACATCTCTTTTGATAGCACCATTGAGCAGGGACTAGTGATAATACCTTCAATGGCTTACTTCCTTTGTAGGGTCTGGTTAGTCTTTGTTGGTCACAGGTGATTATCATAAAAAAAGACACCCACCTCACAGGCCTAGGGCAGGATGGTCCAGTTTGTTCCCTTATCTCTGGTTTCCCCACACATCCACATTTTTGGGATTTCTGTGAGCCTAATCACCTAGCCCCCTATCTATTTCTCCCTATCTAGCCCCACCTGTCCCTTACTCAAGGTTAACTAAGGTCATTAGGGTGAGCCCTAATACGATATGAATTATAACAGGGGGAACTTCAGAGACAGGTGGAAAGATAAACAGGCGTTATTTGTGGAGAACACCTGTGAACCTGAAGAGAGGCATTGACTCATCAAGTAGAGAAACCTAGGACACACCCTTCCCTCATAGCCCTCAGATGGAACAAACTGCCAACACTTAGGATTTGGATTTCTAGCCTCCAGCACTGTGGAGGTAATATATTTCTATTGTTTAACCACTCAATTTCTGGAATTTTGTTACAGAAGCTCTAGCAAGCTAGTACAAAGGATTTATAATAGTGATACATGCAGGTTGGTTGGGGGACCTTGAGAAGGGGTCCCACAGGACTAGCCAGGAGGGTCTTGACTTAAGGCAGGATGGAAATCAAACATGAGCCAGCAGTAAGTAAAAGGAGAGTTTATTGAAGATACATAGAGAGATGGAGGACACATCCCGGAGACTCAGAAAGGAAAAGAGCCTGAGCCTTGTTTTTGCTGGAGTTTTTATTGGGGATTGTGGTCTGGTGCATGTGTCCTTTTATACATCCAAGAAATGGTCAGAACAAGGACAGGGTCCAGGTGTCCCTCATAAGTCACTCATTCCCTGAAGCCAGGGGTCTTGGTGTCAAGGTGTTTGGAGTTAGTGGTCTGGGAGAACATTTATGACGACCCCGCCCAGTCACTCCTTAGATGTTAACTATTGTGCTGGAAAACTCCAAAGATAGCATTATCTCTTTGAACTTTACAAGGAGGACTTGTGCTATTTGCATTACAAGGCATGTGTAGAGTGGGGTGGGCGTGCATGCCCTAGCAATAACGGAAGCTGGAGCAAAGGGAAAAAAATGGCTTTTTTTAATGGGGTCCCTTCAGTTTCCCTGTCTCAACAGGAAGCAGATATTCCCAGCTCAAAGGGTATTTACAGAAGATGGAGACTTGACTGTAAAGGAAATTCATGCACTCTTTCAACATGCCCAATTTGTGCTAGAATTTGGAGAATGGCCATAAGATCAGGATCAGAAAACAGTTTTTGTAATAACATTCTGTGAGAATACAGTCACATTTTATTTGTTTAAATATTGTTTATGGCTATTTTTATGCTTTAGTGACAGAAATGGGTCATTGCAACAGATTGTATGGCCCACAAATATTTACTTTCTGGCTCTTAAGGAAAAAGCTTGCCTTACCCTGACTAGAAAAAGATCACTGCTTAGGGGTACTGCCTATAAGGGGACAAAATGAGCAGATGTAGCAAATAGTCTGGTCTGGACACAATCAAGGGTGCCTCAAATCATGACACCTCTCAGTATTTTCTCAGAGTAGTAGACTAGGACACTATGGATCAAGAGGAAGACACTGAGACACTTCACTTACATTTTCATCCCTAAAATGGGATGGAGCCAAATCTAATGGAGGAAGATCTTCCTGAAAAAAAGAAACAAAGACACTAAAAGAAGAAAAATTGGAAAAAAAAAAAAAGTTAGTTACAGTCCTGAGGCATTATGACTTAACCAAAATTTGGGACCCACCAATATGACATGTATTGATAAAACAGAAGTTTATTTTGAAAAGGGAGAGATTACAGTAAGTTCCTAATGTCCCTTGTGAAAAGGCCATTGAAATAAGAGAGAAAACCAAGAAGAATATTGAGAAATCACAAAAGCTTATGTGCAAATTGGCAACTCCTACTGGCAGAACATCAAATCCTCAATGTGCTTTAAAAAAGTTGTCAAAAGGCAGAGAATGTTCTGGGGCACTTGGGTGGCTCAGTTGGTTAGGCATCTGCCTTCGGCTCAGGTCATGATCCTGGGGTCCTGGGATTGAGCCCTGCTTAGTGGGGAGTCTGCTTCTCCCTCTCCCTTTGCCCCTCCCCCTGCTTGTGCGCTCTCTCTCATGTGCGCTCTCTGTCTCTCTCAAATAAATAAATAAAATTTTTTTGAGACAGAGAATGCCTGGAAGAAAAAGAATGACTGGTTTATGTCAATCTTGTCTAGATTTTGGAAGACAATGAATGTTTTCAGAAAGGTCATGGACATGAAATATTAACACCAGAATCCACAAGATGTATAATAGTCAAGCCACAGGCACTGAAAGACTAGGAAGTATGTTCTTGTCTAGCGCCACCCATTGTCATGGATATATTCCAGAAGACTCTAGACTTGGACTTTAGCTATAAAGAAGCAGCAGATGATGATCAGTAATAATTGATGTAACAATAAAATTTGACATGACAATTTTCAGGATGAGTCATGGCTGGCCCCAAGGTCCAGCAAATAATGGGTATCCTAACCAATGGGGTCCTCTTGGCACAAATGCAGAATAACTCCTAGTATTCAGGAAGTAAAGAAAGATCCTGTAATTGAAGAAGATCCAAAAGCTGATCACAATTTGGGAATGCCATGTTCAACTTATTTTCCATTCCTGTCATACATATATGAAATATGGAAAAAGATGCTGGGCTACAATGAACAGCAAGGAGTAAACAGGAAAGAAGGGGAGAAGGGAAAACAAATTTGAACTGTATAATTATAAATATCTATGTGTGCGATGTAGTCTTTGTACAGCAGCTATCTGAGGGCCTCTCAGTATCCTCAAGGGCTCTTTAAGGTTGTCATTTGAGTCCCGTATCTCCTCCCCACAGCATCCCTCCTTCCTGAGCTATCATAGCTACTCTTTGTCATAGTTGGTTACTGGCAAGGGAATGGGGGAGGGCCATAGTTGATAAGTATGTATGTGTAAAGGTGGGAAGTGGTTCTCTCCAACCTTAGGTCCTAATAGTCTTTCTCATATTGCTTGCTTCATTCTCCTTTTCTCCAAGAAAACAAACCATTATGGCAATTCTGAGAGAGAGAGAGAGGGGTACCTACAGGAGATACTACACAGGTAGATGAATGTGTCTTCAGTAAAACTTGTTTGAAGGGCAGTGGTGTGAGAAAAATAAGGCGAATTCATAATTTATTCTACAGAATCCAACAGTAAAATAAACTAGTTCCCAATGTTTCTTAGAGTTAAGAAGAATGAGAGATCACTAGGAGAAGGAGAATCTTTTATTTGGTGCAGTTAAAAAGACATTAATAACCTCCTAATGGCATGGGTTACTGTACTTATTTAAATACTTAGTTCAAATTTGAGCCATGCGACATCAATTAAAATATACGGTAATGAGTATAATTTGCAGTCCCACACTGAAGGTATAAAAATGGTATAGTTTTTCATTTTTAAAAAATGGAATCAAATTGGACACCTACCAGATTTGATGGAAAATCTTGGTTCCCATATTTGCAGATTTGTCTTCACTCTTCCTAGGGGTCTGCAAATTTTTGGAGGCTTCTTGGTATCCACGAAAGAGGTCTGTGAGGTGAAGATGAACTCTCTTGCTCTCCCTTGCCCCAGCGTCTATGGCCATTCGAGGGCAGGTGGCTTCCCTGGCAGCAGCCTCTCCTTCCCATTGTCTAGTCCCCAAACACACCCGCAAAGCCACTTTTGGTTTGCCTGGGATCTTCAGTGGAGCCAGTTGCCGAGGATACATTCTTTCATTCTCTCAGTCTTACGGAAAGCAGTTTCAGAACCTGGTTCACACGGCTTTTCCTTCAACCCTTGGAGGCTTCTTCCTTATTTTCCGTTAGCATACTGTGCTGCTCTAGGGAAGGCAGACTGTCTTTTTCCTCTCCCTTTCTAAGTTCTAGGGCAAAGGCCTGTAACAAAAGACAGATTAACAAGATAAAAGCATAATTTTTTTTCTTTTAAACACAAGTTTGACATGAGAGAGGAAACTTCAAAAGGAAATGAAGACCCAAAGAAGCAGTCATACCTGAGTTTTTAATGCTAGGCTTGATGAAGAGTGGGCGTTTGTGGGAAAATGTGACAAGGTAACAAAGGGTCTGAGCTAAGTGTAGTGAACTAGGGGAAACAGTAAGGCCTATTTCCTCGCATTCCTCTCAGTGTCTAGGAGATGAATATGTATAGGGAGGGCACTTCTCATATGAGGGTTTCATGACCTGCTTAGGGGAAGGTCAGAAAGTTCTTCTTGCACATGCCGTTTCTCAAATTCCCTCAGCTTAAAATATTCACTATGCGAAGGTGCCATATTTTAGTGTAGCGTGTGTAGTCCTGCACCCCATCACTGCCAAGAACATCAGTTTTTAATAACTTAGTTATCATTTTTCTGGCATAAGAGAAGCCAAGGCTTAAAGTTCTGCTTATCTTTCATGTTATACAGATCCAGTGGGACTAAGGTGGAGAGTGGTAAACTATCTCTTTATTCTTGTGGGGTTTTATAAAATACATTTTCTGGATACTCTAATCTGCCACATTACATACTGCCGATTGAATTCTCAGATAATGCCATTTGATGTGCTTTGAGACTTTGTAAACAAACAACAAAGTAAGAGGAATGTAGTGAAAGGAGATGGGGAACCATACTTTTGTCTGGCATGGGACAAGATAACTGAGTTTACAGTTCTGCTTTTCTCTCATATTGAATACACTTTCAAAATGACTTTCTAAATATAAGCAGCCCGCTATGTATTTGTCTGTAAAAGCATCAGCAATGAAAAAACAAGACAAGACAATGGGAGCAGAGATCTGGGTGATTGGCTCCTCATGCTAGGTCATTGATGGGGCTGACACGCACCGAACATGTTTAGTCTTCGAACATGGATTGGTTGGCTAATAAAAAACTGCATTTGTTACTGTCAAGGGAGAGTTGTAAGATAGACAAATCTACTAAAATTCTGAGTTATTTGACTAAGACATAAATACAGAGAACAATCTGCCTGCATATATATTAATATGTGTATAGAGATATAGAGTGAAAAAATGTATAAATCCAATATATCTACTTCAGATATGTAAATACTCATTTAGATATTTTTTATTTGCCTTATTTATAACACCAGTTACTGCAGAGGGTTAGTATGTACCTAGACTCTGGTAACCTTCTGGTATGACTAGATGGGCTGATGATACACTTCCTATAAAAATTCTGTTTTTAACTTTTTTCTATTGCCTTCATCCATTTATGACTGGGAATAGCTGCTAATTTAGATTTCCTCATGGAACACAATAAATAATGAGAGATCTCAACAAAAGTCTATAAATGTAAATTATATTTTAAAATATAAAAGATTATTTTTCTGAAAACTTGCTATTATCCTTGGAAAGAATTATGTTATTTAGTATCCTTATTGGAGTTAATTATATTAATTACTTGTACTGGATTAACAATGCCAAATGGAAGAAGGTTAATTAATTGAATAAGCATTTTTTTTCATTTCTTTCTGTTTCAGTTGATTTATCTTTAGTGAATAAGGATGAAAACGCCATCTATTTCTTGGGAAATTCTCTTGGCCTTCAACCAAAAATGGTTAAAACATATCTGGAAGAAGAACTAGATAAGTGGGCCAAAATGTAAGTATTATTTCAAAAGCTATCATTTGACATCTCATACAAGAACTTTTTTTTTTCCTCCAAATTTTTATTTAAAGTCAAGTTAGTTAACATGCAGTGCAGTATTGGTTTCTGGTGTGAAATTTAGTGATTCATCACTTAACATTCAGCACCCAGTACTCTTCACAACAAGTGCCCGCCTTAATCCCCATCACCTATTTAACCCATTTCCCCACCCACCTCCTCTCCAACAACTCTCAGTTTGTTCTCTATAGTTAAGAGTCTGTTTCTTGGTTTGCTTTTCTTTTTTTCCTCTGATGTTCATTTGTTTTGTTTCTTAAATTCCACATATGAGTGAAATCATATGATATTTGTTTTTCTCTGACTGCCTAATTTCGCTTAGCATAATACTCTCTAGTTCCATCCACATCGTTGCAGATGGCAAGATTTCATTCTTTTTGATGGCTGGGTAATATTCCTATATATATATATCACATCTTCTTTATCCATTCATCAGTCGGTGGACATTTGGGCTCTTGCCATAATTGGCTACTGTTGGTAATGCTGCTATAAATGTTGGGTTGCATGTATCCCTTCAAATCATTAAGAACTTTAAAAATCACACTAGGTTGTCTAATATTTGGAGAGGTGTACAATAGGCTCCTAGAAGTTTAGGACATAGAGGAACCTTAAGAATCATGTCATTCAATACTCTCATTTTATTGATAACATAACTGAGGATCAGTAAATAAAGTCATATGGCAAGTTAGTGACAAAGTCAAGAGTAAACTTTCACAATATTAGAAAAAATAAGTCCCTCTTCCAATCTAAATCATATGTAATCATTTTATTTTATTTATTTAATGGCTAATAAGAGAGTTAACATTTAGAATTTAATTCAGTGTTTTCATGAGTTGTTCTTGCTAAACTCTATTACACTAATTTTTATAAATAAGGAAACAAATTTGTTGAGGGGAAGAAAAAGATGAGTGGAGCAGAAGGTACTGCCCTCTCCAGACTGAGTGTGTTTATTGAGAAGATACTCCATTTGGGCTTAGCTAAACAGGTTTGCTCCAACCATGCAAGAATCTGAAATCTTAAATACATTTTTTTCTCCATCTCTTCTGTTCTACTTTTACTCTTCTGCCTAAGAAACCCCCCACACTCCCTGCTTCTCTGGATGCTTACCTTCCTTAATCCCAACCTTCTCAACCATGCTGATGATCTCTCCCTAACTGCCCATTGTATTAATCACTGCTGGGGGATGGGCAGTTTAGAGGTATCTGTTTTCATTAGCTTCATATTCTCAACCATATTATAAATCCCTTTAGGAAAATAACTTAATTTTATGTGCTTTTATCCTTCCTTGGTAGTTACTACTAAAGCTGAAACTAGAAATATTAAAAAAAAATACTTTTAACTATTATATATTAATATCACTTTAAATTTTTTTAATATTTAAAATATTAAAAATAAGACACATGAAAAGGTGCTCAACATCACTAATCATCAGGGAAAGGCAAATCAAGACCGCAGTGAGCTATCACCTCATAGCTGTCAGAATGGCTAAAATAAAAAACACAAGAAATAACAAGGGTTGGCAAGGATGTGGAGAAAAAGGACCCCTCGTGCACTGATGGTGGGAATGCAAACTGGTGCAGCCACTGTGGAAAACACTATGTATGTTCCTTAAAAAATTAAAAATAGAATTACCATATGATCCAGTAATTCCACTCTTGGTTATTTGCCCAAACAAAACAAAAGCACTAATTGGAAAAGTATGCACGCCTATGTTTATTGCAGCATTTTGTACAATAGCCAAGATATGGAAGCAACCCATGTGTCCATCCATAGTTGGATGGATAGAGAAGATGTGTGTGTGTGTGTGTGTGTGTGTGTGTATTACTCAGCCATAAAAAATGAAATCTTGCCATCTTGCCATCTTGCCATTTGCAACAACGTAGATGGATCTAATAGCACAATGCTAAGTGAAATAAGAGTCAGAGAGAAACAACATATGATTTCACTCATTTGTGGAATTTAAGAAACAAAACAAATGAACAAAGAGGAACAAAAAAAAGAGACCAAAAAACAAACTCTTAAGAGAATAAACTGATGGTTACCAGAGGGTAAGTGGTGGGGGGCTGGGTGAAATAGGTAAAGGGGATTAAGAGTACATTTATCATGATGAACACTGAGTTATGTGTATATTTGTTGCATCACTATATTTTACACCTGAAACAGATGAACTCTGTATGTTAATTATGATTGAATTTTAAAAAAAGAAAAAAATACTAAAAATGAGTAGAAATATTTTTAAAATATATCCTGAATATTAAGATCTGAAAATAGATATGAGGAGGAAGCCAAACCTGAAGGTCAGGAAAAAAATGCAGGAAAATGAAACTAAATCAGAAAAGAACTCTGACCAAGACATTTGGCTCTCATTCAAACTCCAAATATCTTCTTCTTTCTTCAGTTTTCATGCCACTGGTCTTTCGTATTGGGAGCAGTACCTCTTTTTAAAGTTTATTTTACACTGACTGTGCTAATGATTACTACCACAGGCATTAGATTACCCTGCAAAGTTCTTAATTTCAGTGGTTAAGAATATAAATTTGCACCTCAATGCAAAAATCATAGAGGTTTATATAATTTATTAAGCCTGTTATAACTGTATCTGCATAAGTTGTATGCATAAATTGAAAAATAAGTATCACCACATTTGGAAGCATTTTGCTTAGCAGGTTTTAGTATTTAAAAAATGAGGGTCATACTTAATAAAAATGGTTAATATTCATTTTTGGCCTTAATATAAAAGAGAGCAGAGAATTAGATTGAATTTGAACTTTAGAGAGTGTCCTTGCCTCTTGGATATTCATTCAGCAAGGCTGTGCATTTTTATCCTTTAGGCATTTAAAAAAGATGCTGCCCTGCTATCCTATTCATCTCTTTGTGATTACCCTAGTTTATTAGACTGGTTGATTATTTTCAAGACTTTAAAGTTATATTCCAGGAAAGTGCCTTTCTGTCATAACACCCTTCAATTGTTGTTAACTTTCAATTTTATATTTTACCTTGTGACAATAGAAAATTACATAATCTTAATGCCTTCTACCGATTTTTCATTAGATGATTCAGAAAAGAGGTGCATATTAATGCTTCAAGCGTGTAAACTACCTTTAAAAGACTTCTGAGAAAAAGATTAGATAGCTAGTTAGCTTTATTTTGTCTTTGCTTAATTTTATTTAGTCTTCTTGCTTTCAATCGTGGTGGCCCAGTCAGCGTCACACCCCCTGTCCCTCTGTTGATGTCAGTGGTGTTTGAGGGGCAAGGTCAAAATCGTGTTGTGTTCTGTCCCGCTGCCCATCTTTGATCTCAAAAGTGTTTGTTCACTATTTCTTTGGTCCTAAATAGTTAGCTTAAAATTTTACTCTGGCCTTTTCCAGCTAAGGTTCTGTTGGGAGGAAAACTTCTCCTCTACCAGTTTACAGCCTATTGGTTGAGGGCCTGTGGATTCATCCATAAGAGATAGATTAACAGAAGTTTCTTTCATGGGCATGCAGAAGTACTCTACAAAAAAGTGACTCACTGAATAGCTAGGGGTAAGGGTTTATATACCAGTTTAACCAAAGGGGGCAGTTTTAGGGCTTCAGTAGGAGGTATAGAAAGTTTTATTGGACCTTTTCATTCTGATGATAATGGGCATATCCTTCCTGCCTGGAAGCTCCCCTAGAGGGAGACTGATGGCATCTGAATTTGCACCTCCTGGTGTTGAGTCACCTTCCATCTGTGAGTGGGCTAATGGCAGCTGTATTTTCAGGAGAGTCTCCTTAAGTCAAGGAGCGTTTCTTTCTTAGGCTGCTGTTTGTTCACATGCTTTTAGTTTAAAGTAATCTTCTTGCCACTGTGGCGGGCTGTTGGTCCCTTGACTTCCCTTTCTGACTCTTGCTTTTGTTTTTGTACTAAATATCCATGCACATGTTTAGTTCGCTTCTAGATCCAGGGCCTCCCATTATTGTGGCGAGTTTTCCTGATTCCCTGTTCGTCTTCACCTTCTCCAGCCCCACTTCTACCCTACTTCTTAGTTGATACCCAAATCAGGCCAGTGCCTTCCTCTCTTGACCAGTGTAAGATTTCGAGAAGGACTGAGTCAAAGAGAGCTACATAGTTACTAAATACTCTAATGCAAACTGAAATTAGTTGCTTAACAGGAAAAAAAATAATATTAGAAATGTATAATCTTAACAGTAACATAAAAATCAGAGTCCTTTGACTAAGTGAGATATTGTTCTGGGATATTGATAACAAGTCTGGCTGGCCATCCAAGCCATATAAGGTAGGAAATACCACTTGGCTCATGGCTGTTAATGTCCGGGTCTCTATCTTTTATGTCCTATCACAGACATACTACCTACCTATCTACAAAATAAACCGTCACTGGCCATAGGGCAGCCAGATTTTATAATTCATACAGCTACTGACTTTGATTACTTATGCTAGAGGAAAGTCAAGAATAGAGGCATACTTAGAAATATTTTTGGGCCTAAATGATTTCATCTAAAACTTTTAAGTTATTCAAGACAAAGCAATGACAATAAAGCACTTACTTCTGTGGGTTTTAAGTGCTTATTATTGTTATTTTCAACTGTATGTGATTTCCAAAGTAGATTACTTTACTTGGGAGAAGTATATTTGTTTTGGAAAATAACAATGTTCAGATATTTATAACATTCTGAAATAGAAAAAATTTATGGTGATTTGACTCATTTGATATATAATTAATTACCAGCAAAATGGGGCTATAACAATTAGAAACAGCATTGATAGGGGTCTGTGGGTCTGCCAGAATTTTTTTTAGAACATTTAATATTACATATTTATGTATTATAGATTTATTAACGGCCCAGATTATTTAAAGGAAAATAACATGGGCTAATAATCACAGTGGGAACGTTTGGCTAGAAGAGAAAGATATATCCGATATATCCATCCCGAAGAGCACACTGTAAATTGAGAAATGTATATTATGTCCCTAAGATACAACCACAATAGTTTAGGTCTTCTGCGTTGTCATAGCTACTCGATAAATGATTTTCTTTCTTTCTTTTTCATGGGAGCAAAAATTTGACCCAGTTGTATCTTTATAGGGATTCTTCTAAGACCCATGTGACACTTTAGGTAGGCTTATTTAAGAAGAAAATAGCCCACTGGATTACATATTAGGAACAAACCACGTGCTTAGCTGGCAGTGACTAACTTGGATGG
This sequence comes from Neomonachus schauinslandi, assembly GCF_002201575.2. Classification (NCBI taxonomy): domain Eukaryota; kingdom Metazoa; phylum Chordata; class Mammalia; order Carnivora; family Phocidae; genus Neomonachus; species Neomonachus schauinslandi. The sequence continues at coordinate 107,465,753 of NC_058405.1, forward strand.
CAATGTGTGCAAAAAGGGTGCTGGTGAAGCACAAGGGGGAGGCGTGCTCCTGCAGACACTGCAGTCTCATTCAGTTCATGTGTTCCTTTAAAAAAAAAAAAAGTTGGGGCGCCTGGGTGGCTCAGGTCATGACCCCAGGGTCCTGGGATTGACTCCCGCCTTAAGCTCCCTGCTCAGAGAGGAGCCTGCTTCTCCCTCTCCCTCTGCCTCTCTCCCTGCTTGTGTGCTCTCCCTCTGTGTCAAATAAATAAATAAAAATATTTTTTTTTTAAAAAGTGTATTCTGGGGAGAAAAAAATGCTCCCTCTACCCCTCTTCATTCAACAACTGGACCTATAAAATAAACTGACAACACGCAGATTAACAGGAAATAATAATTACTACTTATTAATTATTAATATTATGGGCATGAGGGCATCCTGGGGGGAAAAAAGTGAATACCAAAAAAAAAAAAAAAATCCATGAAATTTGAGAGCTTATATGTCATCTTAGTAGGGAAAGCGGAGGAGGTATGTAGGCCACTTAGGGGAGAATAAATGATTTTTAGGAAGGATGAAAGGCACTTAGAAGAATAGATAGGAGATGTGATAGTTTGTGACAAAGTCTTCTGGTGTGGTGTTGACTTCTAGTCTCCTCTTGTGGGACCAGAGTCAATCTTCTCTGGTTGATGAAATTCCTGGGGAGGGATTGATGATAGTTGAGTTCCTTTGGAGGACCTGTCTTTAGGCAGATGGGGAAGCTCAGAGGAAGCTTGTCCCTACACTTGCTGTTTTTCAGGTGCCTTCAGCTCAAGGTAATCTTTATGCCAAAGAGGTGAATTTTGGTGTGGCATAGTCTGCCGCCATTCAGTAAGAATAAGAAAGTATGTACATGGTATGACATGTTACAAAGATTTTCCTAACATCTGTGGTGGCTAATCATCAATTGGATCATAGATTAAAAAAAAAAAAAAGTGGTGATCTTAAGGATTCTGTGATGTCTTGTTTCCTTGGCTGGCGGTGGGGGTGGGGGGGGGCGGAGGGCAGGGAGGAGCTTTTTAAAAGCCTGGCTACTTTTTATTTTGTAGGGTGGTTAAAGCAGAGTCCTCTTTCAAAGAGGATCCTCTATTAACTTCCTAATTCAATTTTACATCCTGAAATCTAATTTCATGAGCAGATAGCACTCCGTAGACATATCAGAGCACACCCCACTCGGGGGAATGATGAATGCTGCGGTCCTGAGGGAACTGTCTGCCAAGCTCTTTTCCTTTGCAGCACTTGTAAGACAAGATTGCAACTATGCTGCAAGTATTAGTTCTGAATGAGAGCAATGTAATCTTTTTCTTAACTTTGATACATATGTTTAAAAGTGCACTGTAATCTACATCAAAGCTTTATAAAGACAGGCCACTTTAGTTTGAATTTATTGGGGTAACAACTTCCTAAATACATTTCACTACCCCAGGCTAATCAACTGACAAAAAGGAAAGAAGCAGACTGTGTGTGTGATATTTTAAAGGTGCGGGGAGATGCCAAGAGCATGGCAGGAAGAAACATACTCTTAAAGATTATTACCACGGTGTCTTACCAGAGTGAGAAGTAGGTGGCCTACTATTCTGAGACATAAATTCTCTGAGGTAGAACGTAGAATTTTACTACCTAAATGTAATAAGATGTATTGTGCTATCAGCAAGGCCATGGAGCCCTATGTGATTAAAATAAAAAAGGATCCAAGTATCTGCCTTTAACTACCATTTAATGATAATGATTTTTGTCTTTAGCATTTATATTGGAAGTCAAGAAAGAGGCAAGCTGCTGGCTATCTAATAATAATATGAATAATAATAACTAGCAATTGCCCTTCTCTTCCTCCTTAGTTCTTATAGTCTCTATTTATTCTCAAAGTCCTCTTACCTCATCTCAGTTTATACTGATAAAATATTAGTTTCAAAATTAGTAATCAAAATATTAGTTTAAAAATTGCATTGTACCCCCACATGCCCACGCAGATTTACATTAGGGAACAGTCAGATAAGGGATGCTATGTGCCAGTCTCTTTTACATGTTATCTTATTTATTTTTCACAGCCATCCTTTCAGGTGCATATTGCCACCCATTTACTTTTACTTTTCCAGGCTTTATCAGCTTATGATACATGTAGTCTCATAACCAGTGGTGACCTGGAATTGGCTCAGACCAGGCAATGAAAGCCAGTCATTAAATATTAAGGATTTTGGTTGATGCCAGGAAATGGACCACAGGGGATATTCACATCATGAAAATCCACAAAGGCTAAAAACAAGGCTCCTTTCGTCCTGTTAACCCGCTGGAGAGAGAAAATAATTTTCCCCAGACCCTTCTGAGTTCTTAGCTGAGACCCCTGTAATAAAAGACAGCTTAGCAAGAGGAAAAAAACCCGCACAAGTTTATTAGCACGTATCGCTCTTGTACACACAGGAGACACGTGGGTCAAAGGACCTCCCCCTCCCCGCGATGACTTAGAATTCAGGCTTAGGGGCGCCTGGGTGGCTCAGATGGTTGAGCGTCTGCCTTCGGCTCAGGTCATGATCTCAGGGTCCTGGGATCGAGTCCCGCATAGGGCTCCCTGCTCCTTGGGAGCCTGCTTCTTCCTCTGCCTCTCTCTCTCTTTCTCTGTCTCTCATGAATAAATAAATAAATAAATAAAATCTTAAAAAAAAAAAAGAATTCAGGCTTAAATCTTATCTTAATAAGAAAAGAGGAGGAGGATGTAGGCCACTTACAGCGGAATAAGTGATATTTAGGAAAGATGAAGAGCCCTTAGAAGAACAGGTAAAAGTTACCATAGGTTGTGAAAAAGCCCATCTGAGTGTAGTGTTGACTTCTAGTCTCCTCTCCTGTGGCAAGACTCAATCTTCCCCGGTTGATGAAACTGCTGGGGAGGGGATTTATGACAATTGAGTTCCTTTTGAAAGATCTGTCTTCAGGCAGATAGGGGAGTACAGAGATAGCCTCTCGCTGCGCTTGCTGTTTTTCAAGTGCCTATAGTTTAAGATAATCAATCTACCACAGCGACATATTTTGGGGTGACATACTCTGCTACCCTTCACCTCTGAGAACAGGTTTACCACTCACTACTGCCAGTTTACTGAATTTCAGAGTATAGATTCAAGCACAGTTTGCACTATAAAAAAAATACCGGGCTCATTCCTTTCTCCGACTTCAGGGAGTTTTGGGGTTTCTAAGGAATTAAGAACAATTAATTCCTAGCTTCCTGCCACAAGTTTGCAACAGCACAGTCACTCCCGCCTTGATTCTTTGTTTCAGTTTCTTCTTCCATATTTCAAATGTATTTCCTTCCTCATTTAATGGAAACTTCTTGAGAGTGGAAGTTCTCTTACCTCTTTTGTGTTTTGCCATTATGCCTACTGGGATACTTACTAGAATAATAAAATTGAGCTAGAATATGGAGATGAAATTGCTAGAAAATAGGTCAAGATGTAATGTTGGCTTTGATTATTGCCAAGTTTATTTATCTATTTAAAATGTCATCATGAATATAGTCACATTTTACACACTTCTGTTTAGTTTACAGATTGTAGCTGTATTTAAAAACTGAATTTGCAATCATTTTAATTTCTAGCCTCAAAAAATAGTAGCTATGTTTTAGTATAGATATTACTATGTGCTACAGGTATACAAGTAGAATGTTCAAATAGTCTTGAAATTTTCAAAATAGAGAAGAAAAAAAACAATATCTTAGACTCTAAAATAGAGTAAAATAATGAAGTAGTACATAGGCAATCTCAACTACCCTCCCATAAAATGGAAATTAAAGAAATTAAGAAATGACAAGTTAAAAAATAGAGTTCTCAAGTATTACTTTTGGTTTTAAAGAAGCATGATTTTGTATAATTACTAAAACATTACAAAGATTCATTTAGAAATGTCCAGTTGCTAATGCTGATATATGAAAAATTACACATGCGCACACATACACACATACAAATCTAATAGTGTCTATGTCCCTTTTCAATTTCAGGGGAGCCTATGGTCATGACTTAGGAAAACGTCCTTGGATTACAGGAGATGAGACTATTGTAGGCCTTATGAATGACATTGTAGGTAAGTACAAAATGGATTTTTCCCAAAAGAATCATAAAGGCATTATCATTTAGATATAAACCTAGATTATAAAGTCAAAATCTTATTGAAGGACACCCTGGTTTTCTATTTTAACCCATTACAGTAAAGAGTGAACATACCGTTAATTGAGACTTGAAGGCTATAGCAAACATCACTGGGTTATTTGGCACAAAAATAAAATATTTAATTGTGTTTTCTTGTATATTTTAAGACTAATATGTACTCCCCAATAAAGAGCACAGGCATTGTATTTATTTATAATTAAACTAATTTCATAAAAATCAACTCAAATGAATTTTCTAACCCTTCATTATATAATAAAATAAACACTAACCTTTACATGCTAAAACCCTAAAACACCAATCAGGTTTTGGCTCATTTCAGTTTAATCCATGGTGACTAATTTTAAATTAAGCTGAGAATTGTTAGAAATAATATGGTTGATGTTGTTCTTTATATTTATATATACATATTTATAATGTGTTTCCTAAAGTGAGTTATATACTCCAGGTAGTATTCAAGATAGTTTTAGATGGCAAACGTGTTAACCTTTTGGAAAAAAAAAAAAAAAAGCTATTTAATTGGGTTGAATATTGAGCGTTGCTTAAAATCTTATATGATATTTAGGGTATTGAACAAAAAAATTAATGATGTTTAAGTATTTGGAGTGCTGTTATTTGGAAATATTTAGAGGACTTAGGGAAATCATAACTTTCATAATGCTTTTTCAAACCTCACTCCTCTACAGGCAAGTATAAACATATCTTTATTGCTTCATCCCAATTGCATCTTGGTCAGTGATCAGAAGACAATATCAACGTGAGCTGGGAGAAAGTGGAATTAGAGTGAGGACAGTAGGATTTACATCCAGAAAGAATTACAGTAATTGACAAACCATGAAAACCTGAGGAATACCTTGTTGATTCAGAAATGATTATTGAACCTTTGCTGTGTGTCTGTCAGCACTTATGGAGTAGGTACTGAGGATACAATAGTAAGTAAAATAGTGAGTCAGAATCGTCACCATCTTTATCCCATGGGATATCCTCATGGGACTCTCATTACAGGAAGATACCCCCCAAAATGTAAAATTAATATATACATATAATCATATAATAAAGAGAAAAAAAAATCATTGGGATTAGTGTTTCAAAAGAGGTAATTTCCAATTAATGATGAAGGGGACTGAACATAATCATTTAAGTACTCTTTCTTTCTGAATTCTCACTAAACAACTCTTAGTGGAATTTAAAAAATAAAAGTATAAAAGAACAAACAGAGAAATGGAGATGATAGCAACATTTTGGGAATTGGATAGCAAGTGGATAAGTGGTAATTGCCTTTGTAACAACAACAAAAAAAAGGAAACCAAATCTTCACCTCCCAATGGAAAAAAAGTGGAAAGCCACCTGCTTTACACTGCAGATCCTTCAAAACTTTGGAAATTACGGGGCGCCTGGGTGGCTCAGTCCGTTAGCGGCTGCTTTCGGCTCAGGTCATGATCCTGGGGTCTTGGGATCGAGCCCCACATCTGGCTCCCTGCTCAGCGGAGAGCCTGTTTCTCCCTCTCCATCTGCCTGTCACTCTGCGTACTTGTGCTCTCTCTCTGTCAAATAAATAAATAAAATCTTTAAAAAATTAAAAAAAAAACTTTGGAAATTACAATAAACATCTCTAAAAGTGGGAGTAAAATAGGAATAAAAAGAGAGAGAGAGATGTGTGTTGAAAGTCTGTTTAAAATTCAGTTAGAATGCCAGCTCCCTTTGCCCATTCTGTGCCACCAGGGGAATCGTTCTCCCTAGATGATTGGGTGAGTCTCTGAAGAAGGAAGAAGGCTCCCAAGGGAGGATATGTACACTATATTAGTCTGCTCAGGCTGTCATAACAAAATACCACAGACTAGGGGGGCTTGAACAACAGATGTTTGCTCACAGTTCTGGATGGAGGCCAGAAGTCCAACACCCGAGGGTTGTTTTCTGGTTGGACTAGGACTCTTCCTAGGCTGTACATGGCTTCCTTCTGTGTCTTCACCTGGCCTTTCCTCTGTGCACACTCAGAGACAAAGAGCATTCTGGTGTCTTTCTTCTTTCTTCTTTTCTTCTTATAAAAGAAAAGTCCTAGTGGATTAAGACCTCACCCTTATGACTTCATTTAACCTTTATTACCTCCTATAGGCCCTATCTCCAAATACAGTCACACTGGGGTTAGGACTTTAACATACAAATTTCAGCTAGACACAGTTTAGTCTATAACATATTCCTTGGTGAAAACAAAAGAATTAAATAAATTTTTATCCACTTCTGTTATAATTTAGTATCCAGTATCTATGCAGGAAACTGGAACATTCTTCTCTGTGATACTTGGACAACCTAAAGATTCTGACATGAGTTGTCCCAGTATAATGGCTCAGTAGGGTCCCCTTACAGCAAACTCCACCACATGCACAGTGGAAAAACACACTTGTGTGATGTAGCCCAAATTTACCAGACTTTCAAGGAAAATCTGTTTTAGTTCCTATGAACAATAGGAATGTGTTACCTGTTCAAAGAGTTGAAAAAAAAAAAAATAGAAGGGTTGCAAGCAAAAGCAAGTTCTATTTCCTACTAGCTATTAACTGAGTAATCATTACTCTATATACATTTCTGTTTTATGTGGCTGTATTATACAATCAATATTGACTTCTAGTTTAAAATAATAGATGTAGTCTCTCATGGTTCATCTCTCCCTCCGATTTCCCCCCCTTCATTTTTCCCTTCCTTCTCCTAATGTCCTCCATGCTATTCCTTATGTTCCACAAATAAGTGAAACCATATGATAATTGACTTTCTCTGCTTGACTTATTTCACTTAGCATAATCTCCTCCAGTCCCATTCATGTTGATGTAAAAGTTGGGTATTCATCCCTTCTGATGGCTGAGTAATATTCCATTGTATATATGGACCACATCTTCTTTATCCATTCATCTGTTGAAGGGCATCTCGGCTCTTTCCACAGTTTGGCTATTGCAGACACTGCTGCTATGAACATTGGGGTGCATATGGCCCTTCTTTTCACTACATCTGTGTCTTTGGTGTAAATACCCAGGAGTGCAATTGCTGGGTCATAGGGTAGCTCTATTTTTAATTTTTTGAGGAACCTCCACACTGTTTTCCAAAGTGACTGTACCAACTTGCATTCCCACCAACAGTGTAAGAGGTTCCCCTTTCTCCACAACCTCTCCAACATTTGTTGTTTCTTTCCCTGTCCATTTTTGCCATTCTAACTGGTGTGAGGTGGTATCTCAGTGTGGTTTTTATTTGAATTTCCCTGATGGCTAATGATAATGAACATTTTTTCATGTGTCTGTTAGCCATTTGTATGACTTCTTCAGAGAAGTGTCTTTTCATGTCTTCTGCCCATTTTTGGACTTGATTATTTGTTTTTTGGGTGTTGAGTTTGAGAACCATGAACCATGAGAGACTATGGACTCTGAGAAACAAACAGGGTTTTAGAGGGGAGGGGGTGGGGGGATGGGTGAGCCGGGTGATGGGTATTAAGGAGGGCACGTACTGCATGGAGCACTGGGTGTTATATGAAAACAATGGATCTTGGATCACTACATCAAAAACTAATGATGTATTGTATGGTGACTAACATAACATAATAAAAATAAAATAATAATAATAATAAAAATAACAGATTTAAGTACAAGACAAAAGTGATCCCTTCTATTCCAAACACATAGAGATGATAGGAAAGACATTAGATTAACAAACATACAGCAACACTTAAAAAAAAAAAAATTGAATAGAAATCTCTACAGACCAGAAATACTGCCGCTGCTAAAGAAAGGAGCAGTTGGAAGCCTGGAGGCACAGTTTTTTTGGGGGGCAGCACATGAAGCCAGGCTGAGTGTGCAGAGCCAGAATCCAGACCCTCAAAAGGAGCCCCAGGGTGAATCTGCACAGCTCTGAATGCCTGAGGCTGGGACCCAAGGCCAAAGTATTGGTCAGGCAGGGCAGGTAAAGGTGAAAACCTAACATCTCCTACCAGACTAGTCAGGTTCTTAGGAACACAGAGCACTTGATCAGGTGTCAGCATTATCTAGAGGACTGTGTATATTTTGATGGAGGAAACTACCACCTGAATAATTCTGGATTGTATGTAAGGGTGTGTTAAATAGTTGGTGAACAGTGCTTCCATTTATGTTCATTTTTTAGAAGCTAATTATATTCATTCAAATGTCTAACATATAAATAAAAGACCTGGAAAAAAAAAACGGATTAATTTGATCTGAGCATATGTTTTCTTTAGCTGTGGATTGTTTTTTTCCTTACTAGGTTTGCTTTCAGAACATAAACAGCATTCTAATCCTGTTATTTTGTGCTTAATATTTATCATCCTCTAAAAGAGGAGTTAGGATGTTTATATACAGGCCAGGGAAGTGGGAAGGTGATACTATTTTGTGAGATTTATTTATGAAGCCAGTAACCCCGGAAAAAAGAATTCTTTTCACCATTTAAAAGTTTATAGCTCGGGCGCCTGGGTGGCTCAGATGGTTAAGCGTCTGCCTTCGGCTCAGGTCATGATCCCAGGGTCCTGGGATCGAGTCCCGCATCGGGCTCTCTGCTCCTTGGGAGCCTGCTTCTCCCTCTGCCTCTCTCTCTCTCTCTCTCTTTCTCTCATGAATAAATAAATAAAATCTTTAAAAAAAATAAAAATATAAAAAAAAAAGTAAAAGTTTATACCTCTATTGCAACTTATTAAATATGCAAGTATTTTATTTGCCCAGCAAATACATCACAACCATCACTGAAATTTCAAAGAGGCATCTCTCATTGTAATTACTATCAAAAATGGGGGAAAAAAAACCCACTAGTCAAATTTATTTAGAAAAATAAAAGGATTGAACTTATTAAAAAATTAAAAAGTATATATTTATCAACTCTAGCTTTGGAGATTTTTCTGCGTCTTTGAAATACCATACAAAATTATCACACATATGGGACAAACTTATTTTTGTGTGTTTTTTTTAAAGACTTTATTTATTTATTTGACAGAGAGACAGACACAGCGAGAGAGGGAACACAAGCAGGGGGAGTGGGGGAGGCAGAAGCAGGCCTCCCCCCGAGCAGGGAGCCTGATGTGGGGCTCGATGCGGGGCTCTATCCCAGGAGCCAGGGATCATGACCTGAGCCAAAGGCAGACACTTAATGACTGACCCACCCAGGCACCCCTATTTTTGTGGTTTTGTCCTGAATGTTGTATTAATTAAATTACAGACATTTAATCCTAATGATATGGGATATAAAAGATAACAATTCCTTATTGAAATGAGTACAGTCACTTTCATAGAAATGAAGCTCAAGAAACAATATGTATTTTGTTTATTACATATATCATAATTACTATGTATTGTAAGTAACAATAAGCATATATAATAAATAATTTAAGGTAGGTAGTCTTTCCAAAGTCTCAAGTCATTTATGACAAATATAATATTTCATTTGAAATGTTTTCAGTGAACGAAGGTAATTTTTAGTTTTTTTTTTTTTTTTGATTATTTATTTATTTATTTGGCAGAGAGAGAGAGACACAGCGAGAGAGGGAACACAAACAAGGGGAGTGGGAGAGGGAGAAGCAGGCTTCCCCCTGAGCAGGGAGCCTGATGCGGGGCTCTATCCCAGGACCCTAAGATCATGACCTGAGCTGAAGGCAGACGCTTAACAACTGAGCCACCCAGGCGTCCCTGATTTTTAGTTTTAATTCTGAGTTTATTAAATGTCTGTTTTGTTCTTTACAATTCATGTTTTGTCAGAAGAAATACTTCTACTATTTTTTTGTTGGCCAAAGGAATGTGAATTGACAGTGTCTACAAAGTGTATTAGAAAAAATATTTTAAAAACTTGTACTTTTTAAAAAATATGTCAGTAACAATTATCTCCCAAATTTCTTTACGTTTTAAATTGTGTATATTAGTCAGAGAAATGGTTCTTAAGTCAAGGTGAAAAATGAGTAAGTTCACTCTGTTTTATTAGGAATAGATTATTTTAGAAAGTGTTTTTACGCATATTTGTGTTTATCTTATTTGTTGCAAATCCCACCAGGTTCCCTTTTTGCCTGGTTCGCTAGGAAATTCTGAGAAAATATGATTGAATTGGAAGTAGAAAAAACATATAACAGTTTCTATTTGTTTCTCATCTGCATCTTCCTCACTTTGTAACCCAAGAAACCTCAAATCCTGCTTGGAAATCCAGGCTGCATAAATCATGAAATAATTAAAATAATTATCTGGTAAGTACAGTAAAAAGCAGCAGAAATCAAATTTATTTTTGCTACCTGCAAGCTACGTAAATGTGTCATGAGCAAACAGACACATTGTATATTTGGGGCAATGATTGAATCTTTCAGGTTCTTAAAACCACAGTCTTTATTTCACCATAAAATTTCCCAAACAGAAGTAACAGGAGGATAACAAAAATTATTATGTGTACCAATTGGTAGAGTGGATAGAGGGGAGGAGGAGACAGTGAGCAACTATATTTTTTCATAGATGTAGAAAAGAATTTCAATTTTAGAAGAGAAGAAAAACTGTTAATAAAACATTTTATATAGAGCCAACAATTCTGCAAAACATGGAATAACTTTCCCTTATAATTAATGTCATATTATCAAGATGCTAGAAATAGAATTGCTGAAGAATATTATTAGTATTGTTATTAAGCCTACTTCTCCCTGGGTACATAAAAATCACAAAGGGCTAGATACATGCATATCAGCTTATAAAAATGTTGTAATGTGGACATAAATTTGCTTTATGAAACTTGTGGTTGACCCTCTGAGAAGCAATAATCCCTATAAGCTGTCTCCAGTTACGAATCCTCACCCATGCACTAGCCACCTCTGGAGGCCACAGGAATTTACTACTTGAAAGACAGAGTGGAAAGTTCTCAGACTTAGCCTGATTACAAACCTTACAAGCAAATCCACAATAACATTTGCGTCTGCTTAATCAATTATACAGAACATGGATGGCAGTTAGGAGATCCATCACGTATCCTCTTATTAAACACTAAGCAGCTTGGGGCCCTGTCATCTTCTCTTGGCAAAATATTTGAAATTAAATTAAAATTAAAAAGATGCAGAGGAATGTTGGTAATGAACATGGGCTTCCTGTATTTGATTTCAGGGAGTGGATAATGTAGACAATGCTTCCCAATGTAATCTGGAACAAAGATTTTAATCTTTTTTTTTTTTTTTCTAAGAGAAGGTTAAAATTTTGTCTTACTTCTTATCTATGAGACTTGAGGTGAGTTAGTTCATCTCTTCGGACGCGTTTCCTCATTGATAAATATGGACAATTAAAGTAGATATGTTACTGTGTGACTGTGAAGAATATGTAAAAAATACAAGTCACATATTTAGAAGTATTGGCACATAGTAAGGACTCAATAAACGTTCGTGTGCCAGGCATTGAGATCAGAAGGCTGTGCTTGCGTTTAACTAAGGTACACCTCTGGTAAAGCAAAAAATTATGATCAATAAATAAACAAGCAGGAAAGCACTCCACAAACGAGAATCCTGGCTTGTACCCATCTTCGATGAGGTGATTCAAATCTTGACATTTACTGCAATGAATTGTAGATGATCTTCTAAAGTAAAGACTCTTTTTTAAATCCTGATAAGAGTTCAGGAAATTTTTAAAAATTTTTGCCCTGCAATACTTGTAGTTTTTGATGTTTCAACAGTAATTCAAAAAAAGGTCTTGGGAAAAAGAAAAAAGAACAAAGAAAAGCAACTCGAAAGAATTTCAGTTTGCTTAATTTTTTTTTTTATTTTCCTATGGAATGCTGATGATATTGATATATCTTAGAAGAACGAGTGTTGGTTTCAGAAATGCAATTGGAACCAAAAAAATAGGTCAAGTAGGTAAATTTTCCTTTAAAAAGATGCTAAAAATCAGTCTGATGTGTGGTGCTTTGGTGTTAGGAACCCTTGATTCTTTAGTGCCTTTAGGTTATATTTGAAGTAAACGTCTGCGTTAATGTCCTGAAACTTTAATATTTGCACCGTCCTCGGATACACCTGTGTACACATGCACACACGTTAAATACACTCACCGTTGCCTTCACCAAGTTCAGTAGCAGGTGAGGAGAGCATTTCGTGAAGTGCTTGCTTGAATTTGGAGTGTTCTAAGATGAGATAATTTTTGTGCATGGTGGCAGATAAATTACTCAAGTCAGTGAGGGATTATTTACAAAGAATTGATCCGAGTGTTAGTATGCCATTGAGAGTGAGGGAGTAAGTAGCACAGGGTCAAGTGTATGTCTACATTAATTGAGCCTACCACATCTGGTTCATTACATTCTTCACAAGAAAAATTTTAAGTGATCCAAAATGAACACTGTATTGTTTGGAGGACTAAAATTTTCAAGGAATCTACAATTATTTTAATCAGATTGCAATTGTTAAGCAAAACTAGGATATCTAACCTCCATTAGAAAGTTTCCTTCCCGGGCGCCTGAGTCGCTCAGTTGGTTAAGCGACTGCCTTCGGCTCAGGTCATGGTCCTGGAGTCCCGGGATCGAGTCCCACATCGGGCTCCCTGCTCAGCAGGGGGTCTGCTTCTCCCGCTGCCCTCTTCCCTCTCGTGCTCTCTGTCTCTCATTCTCTGTCTCTCAAATAAATAAAATCTTTTAAAAAAAAAAGAAAGTCTCCTTCCCTTCTTGCCTCTTTTAGTTCTTTGCTCTCATTTTGTGGTAACTAACCTCTGAATTCTTTTTTCTTCTCATTACATTTTTTTTCAAATGCTTCTCTTTCTATGAATTCTGCTCTCCTTATAAAATTACTTTTCCTTCCTTTTCTCCTTTCTCCTTGCACTTTCCCTGCCAAAATATTTTTGGAAATAAATGGTTCTCAGAAAAGATGCATGTAAAGAGCTAACAGGGATTTAAGGATAATATTAGATTAGATATCTTAGATAATGTTTTGTTTTAGAAATAACAGTAAAAATTCATACCATAATGCAAAGAAATAAATATAGTAAAACTGGCAGCGTTTCTTTCACATATTTCCAAAAGATTTTCATATTGTAGGAGAAGACATATGCTACCATATGCAACATAAGGTTATCATATTCATATCTATCTCGTATGTCTAGGACAAATTTTATTTAGTACTAGGAATGTAGAATGAGATTGGTCTCAGTGTGCCTTGACTTCAGACACTGTTCACCTTACAAGGACCAGAGATAAAGCTTTTAACCAATTGTTTACCAACATTGCACATCAAATGGAGAAAGCCATCTGTTAAATGCAATCGGAAGTTTTTCTCGACTAAATGGCTGTGTTGAAATAGAAATTCCTAAGTTATACACTTATCTCTAGTGGCCTGCCCTCAAGTGAACTTATTCTGAAATCTAGCTGTAAATTAGATTAATTATTTTACTTACTGCCTCTTCTTCTAAAATGGAACTCTAACAGAAGTATCTCTTTGGATGTGAAATACAGGACTTGTATTACACATTTTCTCTAATGCCTCATACAGCTTTACAAACAATGGCACAAAACCTATTTTTCTCAGTGATAGTTAAAGAGATTTTCCTACTATACAGGTCTAATTGCTTTTAAGAGACTGTAAGAACTAAAAATATGAAAGTATTGTTGTTGTTGTTATACTCTGCGTTCTTAAGTATCCAATGTATGCTTTGTCTCTAGGTCTATTTCTAGTGCTCAAGCACTCATTACTAAGAATTAGATCAGATTATGATTGTGTAGTGGTTATCTTAATTTTGCATATGTTCTCCATCAAATAATACCTATCTCTTAATTATCTTTCATCTCAGTGTCTATGAATAAATCCCAGAGCTATTTAGGTCTTTGTGCTTTGCTTTCTAGCTCTTTGTCTAATAAACTATTATATATCTCACTGTAATAACAGTGAAGTATGTTTGGCAAACTAGCTCTCTTTTATTAAACGTGCGTTTTAATTGGATATTAGAAACAACCAGTTCTAAAAATGTGATTGGCCCTGCTTTCTTTTGAGATACACTTACCACAAAAATGTGCTCTGTGGGAATTTGGCAAACTACCTGAAAATAGGATAAATCATTTTTAGTTTACAGGAAAAAGGAAATGCTTCATTATTTTGTTGCCATTATTTACTATATCAAAAAGCAAGTATAATTTTAGCTAGCTATGTGCTTGTGAGTCCAGATACCGTTTGATAAAATGAGGCAAGTGGGAAAACTTCCATTTCTTTGTGATGACACATCAGGTATGTCCTTATCTCTAAAAACATAAAGGAGGAAGGAGTGAAGCCTCCCTACTCTGTTTTTCCAAGTAACTTCAGCACTAATAGAAAAATCTAAATCATGATGTGTTTACTTTGCAGGAGCCAATGAGAAAGAAATAGCCCTAATGAATGGTTTGACTGTTAATTTACATCTTCTACTGGTAAGTATCCTTTCCCACCAATGTTTAGTATACACTCATTTGTAGAATCTGACATTTTTCTATCTTTAATTCATGAGCATCTGGTGATTTACTTATTTAAAAATAAGTTGTGAGGTTATTTTCATTTTTAACAGGAAATTCTGGACTGTGATAGAAAGGCTTCTTCATAGTCATGGGAGAGTTGACTCTTGCAAAGAGCTTTAGAATAATGAACGGTTCTTATCTCAGAACATAAGGAATAAAAGTTACAGTGGATTAAAAGCAAAACTGCTTGCAAGCACACAAAACAATGATGTACAAATGCCAACAAACACTGAGCTTTTCAGAAAGATAGTTTTCCAGCATGGTGGACTTTAGCAGGGTGACATTCTGGATCGGTTATGTTTTTATAGACTAATTTTGGGGGAGAAAGTTAAAAAAGAATTAGAAAATAGAACTAAATTGGAGAAAAGGGATCTAATACCTTAAATGAGTTACTGTATTTAAAGTGCTTCCTACTTCCTAAGTACTTAATAATATGTATACCTTAAAATGTCAAATATATTCTTGATTTGGAATATGGTGTCTGTAGTAACTATTTGATGTTTGAAAAAATTTTATTTCATTTTTAAGTGAGTTTTTGGAAACCTGTCCATGTGACCAAAGCACACAATGAATATATTAATATTTTATTTTGATAAAAATGAAGAAATGATTGTTAAATATCCCTAAAGGAACACGTTCACGGAGTATGTTAAATATGATGGTAAATAGCATAGTTTTAAATTCAGACACCTCGGGGTTTGATTCCTAGCTAAGTTACTTAATGTCTGACTTTGGATGAGGTTTCGGTGATTTCTACATCTTCATTTTCTCTCTGTGAAGATGAGGACAAGAATACCTACCTGATACGTATATACAAGGGTGAAATGTGATAATATGTGAAAATTGCTTTCGCACCCTGACCAGTGATCAACACTAAGTCAACAGTAGCGATCATTTCATTGTTACCGTCATCAGGCAATGTTTATTCTCTAGGAACTGTGGGGGAAAACGAAGGGCTCTCCCCTGAACAAATGAGCTACTCCTCCCTAGTGCCTCTAGAAATGTCAAATGTTTCATGTTAGGGTTGAGGCCTTTCGGTTGGACCTAAAATAAAATCCCATAAAATTATAAGGCAATGGAGATACTATGTACCAGAAGCCAAATCAGCAGCATAAGATAAATCAATATAAATAAAATTTATATAGAACATGATATTTCAGTCTTACAATAGAAATTACCATTAAAGGCACTGGGAAGACAATTTTTCAATTAAAATTTAAGTAAAGCTTTGTTTTTATCTCATTCACGTTATCTCCCAAATTTGCTTTTCTGTTGATAAATGTAATGAGCCAATACTTTCTTTTATTTTATAATTCATTAGAAATAAGGCTAATTGGAAAAGGAACCCTTAACAGACATCTAGATATGTCATTGAGCCATGCTTTAAAATGCTGGGGATTATAAAATGAACAAATGTATAAACTGTGCATGAATGCTTTTCTTAATAAATCCATTTCATTGCAGTTATCCTTTTTTAAGCCTACACCGAAACGGTATAAAATTCTTCTTGAAGCCAAAGCCTTCCCTTCAGATCATGTAAGGATTCTTCAAATTATATTTATATTCTTTCTACTCTTCCTAGAGGAGCACACCATTTGCCTGTGTTGAATAGTTTATTCTCTAGTCTTTTCCAAGTAACCTTACAATAAAAAGATCTGTCAAATGCTTTTGATTAGGCATTTTTAAAATATAGATTGTAGCTTTATTTCTTTTGTTCAAGTAAAACGTGTTGGGGAGGAAAGGATTGAATAGGAACACTGATTTATTAGTCTTTTTAAAAACATTGAGCGAACCGCTGGTTTAAATCAAGTGCAGTTATAAATGTTTTATTAATTCTTGTTGCTGTTTTATTTTATGAAATCAAATCAATACATACCCCGGTGCTTAACGCTTTAGCTACATAGAATAGGGATAAAACTTCTATTTTTCTATAGCATGCTAGCATGTGCTTTATTACTGAAAAAACATTTATTAAGGATGAAAAATATTTCTTATGGTTTATTAAATCTTCCTTCTTTAAGAAATTTGATCGTTCCAGACATAGACGTGGATAAAAGTATGCTGCAATTTTCAGTTTTAGTGTTAGAGAGAAATTTGATTTCTGTCTTTCTATTATCACCGTTAACTGTTCTAATCCACATCTTGTAATTTAATTATGTCCAAATTAATAGCCATTACTTTACTAAAAAGGATCAAAACCCTAATACTGAGAAAAAATTCAGGGTCTTTATAACTTCCTGTTCCCGTTCATATCTTGTACTCTCAGTGAAGGGAACTTTCTGATGTTCTTTCCTTTTACTAGCTTACTCTTTCTAGGGTAAGCCCTTCCTATAAGCTAGTTCAAGTATAGCAAGTCCACACTACTCACTCTGGTTATTTTGTAAACTCTGGTTTTGACGTAGGTTAGGCGATTTAATATCTTCTACAAATCTCTTAGAACTCTCTAAAGTCTAGATGACCCCTATGCTTCCATACATTTCTAAGATACAGTGTTTCAAGGAATGTTCAGATTCCTGCATATAAATTATATTAAGCACTTCTTTTCTGGTGTATTCTGTTCAGTCACTTTTAAACATGACCTTAGATTTAATACAATAATATGATTTTATTGTTATTTTATTATCTCTTTTCAGAGTTATTTCAATGTACGTCTGTGCATTGGACTTGATTCAATAAATCATTCTTCTTTTCCAGTATGCTATTGAGTCACAGCTTCAACTTCATGGACTTAACATTGAGAAAAGTATGCGGATTGTAAAGCCAAGAGAGGTATATGAGAAAGAGAAATAAATATTCATTATGTTTCTATTTAGTATTGATTTTTTTCTTCATTTTCCTCAAAAGTTTATTATCTCCATTACTTTAATGGAACTTTCAAGAAAGTATAAAAGACCTATACTTCCATTACTGCTAGCTCATTTTGCTTAAAGTGGAGAATTAACTCAGAAGTTTCAAGGGATAGTCATATGACAAGCAAACTATTTTCCTATGAATACCCCTGGAGTTTGCCATATTCTTCAGTGGGATGGAAAGGGATGGCAAATTGCATATATCATTATTTATTTATTTATTTATTTATTTGACAGAGAGGGACACAGTGGGAGAGGGAACACAAGCAGGGGGAGTGGGAGAGGGAGAAGCAGGCTTCCTGCAGAGCAGGGAGCCCGATGCGGGGCTCGATCCCAGGACCCTGGGATCATGACCTGAGCCGAAGGCAGACGCTTAATGACTGAGCCACCCAGGCGCCCCGCATATATCATTTTCAATTCCAAATACCATTGCCTTTGGATGCCTTTAAAATGATATTTGTTGAAACTGAATGATGCCTATCTTTTATATCTTTTTAATCTAAGTATCAAATGTTTTCCTTTGTGCTTGGATGGGGTGGGGGTGTAGAAAGGGATGTGGTGTAGCGGGAAGAGCTTGGGCCTTCCGGCCTGGCTAATACACTCCACAGAAATCCCAGACCCACCAGTTTACTGGGTAAGGGGCTTTGAGAAAGTTACTTTATCTCTCTGAGATTCCTTCATATTTAAACAGGTAACAAAGGAAACACCTAATCAGGCTTGACATATGTTCAAGATCTAAATACTGTGCACTTTACATTAATAGAGATGTAAGGCTCTGCAGTTTGTGTAATTTGGCACCCAGAGATCCACACAGAATAAATTGTAGGTTTCACAAATGATGCTCCCAGGCTGTTAAGCCAATGTTTGAACAATGATTTCTTTCAACCCAGAATACTTTGAGAAATTAAAATCTACTCCATTTAGTTCTATTTGCCAACATGCAGTCAATTAATGGAATAGAAAGTTCTCATACCAATGACAGGATATCTGTTTCATATGTCATATATAAAATGCTAATTTCCAGCAAAAATGAAGATAGCCACTAATTTATCAGAAGTTTTAATGTTGAAAGAGATGTGTTGTGGAACCTCATGAGTCAATCATAAATTTTGAGAGCATTCTTTAGCATTACTAGATTAGAGTAGGTCAACATCAGAGAGAACCATATTCTTTATACTGCTTTATACTGCTTTAAATAAATAATTAGTATATATAATACTTTTCTTTATCTTCTTCTCTTTGAAATTATGGTGGACAAACCATTTTAGATTCTTTTAAGAAAAAAAAAGTTTTGGATTACCATGTTATTGATTTTACTTAGAATTTGTCTTAGAATTACTGAAATCCTTCTCTTTACATATAAAATACCCATCAGTTAACAATTTAGAGATTTCAGTATCAGTACTTTTTTTAATAGATTTCAATTTCGTAAACAAGTTCCAGACTTCTAGTAGAAACTAAAGTAGATGCTATATTTGTGATACAAACATATGTGCCTAACATGGGACACAGTAATTGATAAATAGCAAGAATTACCAAAAATTAAAAATAACTTAATGAACTTCCCCCAAATATTAATGCAGTTAATGATGCTTTGACCTTAAAGATTATGTCAGATTTAGCACTGGAGAAAATTTATAAAAACTTTGTAGATGGATAAGAATGATTAGGATACAAATAGATATTTTGTATTTAGCTGATTTCTCTTTGCTCAAGTTGTTTGCAAGACCAAATCTAAATTCACTCAGAATTTCCACTAAGTAACTAGTCGTTAGTTTTAGCTGGGGAGAAGTAGAAAAAACTAACCTTGATACTGAGTTTTATTGATATTTCTCTTCATTTTTGGAGCTTGATCTTTAGGTCAGTATGGAGGAGAATCTACTCTTAAGATAACAGAAAATATTGGTTAGGTTATACTCAGATGAAAGATGTGTGTTTTTTATCCTGGAAAACATAAGGTGATGGATTGATAAATGAAGTAATTTCCAAGAAGATTTTGCCATTTAATATTTCAGGGACTTCTCATACTTTCTGGTATTTTATTGGATGGGAATAAGGAGAAAACAATTTGTGGGCATGTAAAGAGTAAAGATTAATTGAAAAACTGAAGAATAAATCAAGCAAGTAGGGTTTTGCAAAGACTTAACTTTATAAGCCTTTTTCTTACTATTTTGTTATCATTTCTTATAATAACAAAAAGTGTGCTGAAATGCTGCTCTCTTGCCAGACTTTCAAAGACCATTAATCTGAAAAAAATGTCTTTGATTGTTCTTATGTGGGCAAGAGCTCAAGGTGAATTTTAGATTGGGAAATATGAAGTGACAAACGTGTTTTTGTGGATTGGATGTAACTTGTGCCTGACTCAACTTTAGGGGGAAGAAACATTGAGAATAGAGGATATCCTTGAAGTAATTGAGAAGGAAGGAGACTCGATTGCAGTGATCCTGTTCAGTGGGCTGCATTTTTACACTGGACAGGTCTTTAATATACCTGCCATCACAAGAGCTGGACAAGCAAAGGTATGCACATCATTTTCTCCTTCACACCTTGCCCCAAACATCACTCTACTGAGGAGTATTCTAACTGCACTTCTAGTGAAATACCTTTGTGTGTGCCTGTGTAAAATTATTTAAAGAGTTAAAAACAAAAAAACCAAAAAAACAGTAAGCCTTACATTAAAAGAAAAAAATCTGGGGCGCCTGGGTGGCTCAGTCGTTAAGCGTCTGCCTTCGGCTCAGGTCATGATCCCAGGGTCCTGGGATCGAGCCCCGCATCGGGCTCCCTGCTCGGTGGGGAGTCTGCTTCTCCCTCTCCCTCTGCCTCTGCTTGTGTGCTCTCTCTCTCCTTCTCTGTCAAATAAATAAATAAAATCTTAAAAAAAAAAGAAAAAAAAAAAGAAAAAATCTGCACTCTTTTGCTTTAGGCATCTCTATTTGAACCTTTTTTTTTGGTCACTTCTGTTGTCTCACGTCCTCACTACCATCTGCTGTCCCAAAGTTGGCCTCTAATCAGCAAGACAGGTGAGCTTCCTGCAAGGTGATGTCATTGGTACTGAGTTAGTCTGTCAGCAGGCACGAGTCAGAATACTTCAGATAATACCTACATATGCTAGGACCATTGAAACACAACTCTGGTACTTGGTTGTATTATAACTCATTCTAAATGTGATTCAGTTCTCACTTAAACTTAGGTGCTTGAAGAAAGGGAGATGCAGAATAAAAGTTAACAGTAGATGGAGTTATACACAGTGTACTTCTAAAAAGCCACTTTTTTCTTATCTTGAGAAATTATGATCCTGCCAATAATGAGAGTTTTTCCCTACATATTTCCAAGTCACACTTACATTGTTTACTATTTTGAAATCATGTCTCTTTATGTTTTTCTTTTTTAAAAAAGTGTTTTTAGTATTCGTTTGCCTCCAAAAAAGAAATCAGAGGAACAGTATTCAACAGCTACAATTTGTATTTAAAATCCTTAAATAACAGTTCTATTTGATTCAGCAATGAAATTATGCATTTAAAGAGGTGACAATCGAATTTTATTCTGAACATTAATAAGTTATGGGATTAATATATGTGTGAGGTCTAGTTAATATATTCAGTTATTGAAGCTAATGAATAGAACTAATGAAAAGAAATTTAGCACCGTTATCAGCAGTCTCTAGGAATTTCCAACCACGACTTCCAACTGGTTTGATGGATAACTGTGAAAGTGGTGCATTACATAAGATATAAAGATAATGTCTTCTTAATTTAGGCATTAAATGTTAAACATCAAAATAAAGGGAGGTCAATAAAAAATTATATTTTAAAAATTATGCAAGTAATCACAGTCCCTGATCCCCTTAGTATACATGCATGTCTCATTAACCTTCATTGAAATGAGACAGGAAGATAGAAAAGAAAGACCATGCGTTTTGGAATCACAGTCTGAGGTTTAAATCTTGGCTAGGTCATTTAATTGTTACATGATCTTGGGCCAGTTACTTGACTTTTCTGAACCTCTTTTCACAAGTATTAATTTGGGATAGCTGGGCCCATTTCATAATTTCAGTGTTGAGAAGGAAGAATATAAAATATCTGCTGTATTGCACACATTCTGCTGTTATAGTGAAGGATCCCTCACACCTTTTACTGTCCTCAACAAATACAAAACTATGGAAAGTGGCTCAGATATACATTTTATTTCCAATTGAAAAACAAAATAAATTTGTTTACTTAGGTGCTATATGTAATTCTCATTCTTAACTACTTTGCTAAAACATTCTCTCAGTATTTTGCAGGCTTTCTTTTACTTAAAAAGTGTAATAAATGCCTACCATGTGAAACTCTCATTGAGCTTTCAGTCAAATGAAGGTAGGAATGAGCAGTTCCATCTCAATGTAACTGCATGGAAGTGACGGATACTATGGGAGTGAAATGGTGATTGAGTAGACGTCAATTTATCCATTATCAAAATTATTTTAACACTCATTTATACTCTTGCTAGACAATTTCTCCCATTCCCAATGGAAGGTTGAGAGAATTTAAAATTTAGACTCACATAGCTCTCTTGGGTGGTCTATGAAGATAAAGCTGAAGAGAAAGGCAGAGAAAATTAAAGGTGTCAATCAAAAAAGAGTTAGGAAATTCTAGGAAAAAAAGGCATAAAAAAATCACTGTTAGAAATGGCTAAATAAGATAGAAAAAGAAAAAGGAAAGTTTCTGGAAATGAGGTATGGCATGAACCAAAATGATACTGAGATGGAGCAAGGAAAGTCAATAAGAATAGTTTTTATTTCATAATCATGTGAAAGGGAAGTGGGGACAAGAATTTTGAAAAAAATATTAAGTAAAGAAATGCATGTATACCAAAAAGAGCACAAATCATAAATAAGTGGCTTGGTGAATTATTTTGAACCCTATAGCCATCACCCACATCAAGAAACTTCTAGAACATTGATGCTGCTCAGAATCCTCAACTGTGCCTTCTCTCAGATACTGTTACCTTCCTTCCAAAGGTACCACTCCTGACCTCTAACCATATATATTAACTTTGTCCATCTATAAAAGTGTTAATATGTACTCTTTTGTATCTGTCTTACTGGCTCACTATTATGTTTCTGAGATTCTTTCATGCAGTATGTAGCAGTAGTTTTGTGGGGGGTTTTGGTAGCCGTGGTTTTGTTTTTCTTTTCATTTCAGTGTATTGTTTCAGTGTATGAAATAGATCACAATTTATTTTTGTTTTCCATTCTAATCAGGATAGATTTTGGGGTTTATTTCCATTTGAGGGCTATTGCAGTAAATGCTACTCTCAACATCCTCAGACATTTTTTTTAGGTAAGCATTCACACTGATTTCTGTTACATATATACTTAGGATTGGAAATCTTGGAAATAAGGTATACATATGTTTAATCCTAATCAGTAATACCAACTTTCCAAAGGGTTGTACCAATTTGGTATATACTCCCATCAGCATGTATGAGAGTATCTGTTGCTCCATGTCCTCACCGATAGCCAATCTGATTAGTTTGTAATGGTAATGCATAGTAGTTTTAATTTGCACTTCCCTGACTGTTGAGGAGGTTGGGATCTTTCAAATGTGTTCTTGCCTTCTGAGTGTTTTAAGAAATGCTTGTGCAAGTGTCTTGCCCAATTTGCATTTGGTTTTGTGTCTGTCGTTATTTGGCTATAGGTGGTATAGAAATGGATTTTGAAGCACAGAAGAAATACAAGATTTCCAGTGATCATCTAAAAAGAAAAATTAGTTAATCAAAAGAACAGTTTTGATTCATGTAATGAGTTTCAGATGCTGAGGCTTTTCTTAAATGAGAAGGCCCGAGACTGTGACAAGTGGGGCAGGCTGATGAAAATTAAACGTAGCATCAGGTTATAAGGGAAGGCCAGCATATGAAAAGAGATGTCAGTTTGAAGATACATTTTCATTTTTTGTCTTTGAAGCCATTTACTTTATTTTATATTATTGGCCAACCACTATTGCAGAACTCTGCCTCACTTACATATTTCTAAATTTTTCATATTCTATTACTTGTTTCTACTAACCATTTCTTCTTTTCTACACCCACTGAATATAGTTGCTCCTCATTGTCTTTTGAATTACTATCCCTAGAGATTTTAACCACTGCCATGATTCCACTCTCATTGCCAAGTGAAAGCTACAGGGTACTCCCACACTCAGAAACGGTAATTTATGCTCATCTCCCTATTACACCTGGAAATCCTACGTCCACTCTGAAATCAGTATGCTCTAGTTTTGTCTCCCCCTAAAATGACCCTAATGTTTCATGCCACCACCCTTCTGGACCTTTAGACTCAATTCTGACACTCTCCTCTTCTTTGCCTTTTCAACCAGTCACTTCTTAATTCCACTTTCTCAGGTTTGGTCTTTAATAGTCCTGAATCAGTTATGAAGTTTTTTAAGTTTTAAAACAAAATTCCAGTGAGAAATTAGCCAAAAATTAGGGATTTCTTTTTCTCACCGTGGAAGATTTGAGTTAGGAGACTGCTGGGATGCACTAAGCAGTTGAGTAATGTCTGCGTGGCATCTCCAGGGTTCTCTTGGTTTTTTCTTAGGCTTCTCACATCGTGGTCACAAGACAGTTGTCCCAAGTCCAGATATCACAATTCTATTTAAGGCAGAGAGAAGGAAGGAGGGAGAAGTAGCAGTGCAGCTTCATCTGTCCCTTTCATCCAAAGTGCAAAATTATTCCCAGAAAAAGCTAGCAGATTCCTGCTTATGATTCATTGCCTTCTGAAGTGGTAGCTTCAAAAGAGCATGAGTAAAGAAATTTTTAACCTTTATGGTATTATAGTAGAGACAGGCTAAGAAGAAGGGTTTGGTTAACAACCCACAGTATTTTTTACACTTCCCATTTTCACCCCCGTGGGGCATCATTGTTTCTAACTTATTTCCTCTTTCCTCTTCCATCCTTTCCTAACTTTTCATTTTTTCCCCTTTTTTCTTCCCTTCTTCCTTTATTTCTTCCTTGCTTTATATTTTATTGTCTACCTCATTTCACAAAGCATTTGAAAATGATTCACAGGAAATTGATTAGACAGCATAATGAAATGTAAAGTGAGAGAATAAAGGGAAAAATCTCTGGATCATCTGGAGAAATGAATAGATTCCCCATAAATTATAATTTCTCAACTTGGATTAAGATAAGAAATAGGTAACAAATAGAAATTATTTTCAGTGGAAACTCTTGGTGTATTAGGTAGCCTAGGTCTTGGTAACTCCTAAATAAAGCCATAAATGCTTTCACTGTGATAGATGTTTATTTATTGTTCATGCAGCTGCTGGGAATCAGTTTTCTCCCATGAAATGATCCAGGTTTCCAGTGACTCAGGATTGTGTCCTATGGCTTTCATACCCTGGATCCTTTGTCTGATTCAGCCAAAGGAACGGGATAAAAGGATGTGAAGGGGCATACTAACTTCTTAAAAGCATTAACTTAACCATGGCAAAATAGTTCCACTCATATTCCATTGACTAACACAGGGACATTTCTGGGAAATGAAGTATATTTGTGCACTCAAGAATAATAGCTATTAGTTTTGCCACACCTGGAACTCAGATGTTTTGTCTTGCTGATGGAGTAGGTTACTTATTCTGAGATGCAGTGTAGCATTTGCATTAATAAAAAGTTCAGATAGTGGAGACAGAGTCAGACCTGGTCTAGAGCCCATGTCCCTCCCTCCCTTTCTAGCGTACTTTGACGGGCTTAATTCACTTACCGATGTGACTTCATTTCTCCACCAATATTACTGGGGAAGGTAAGAGTGCCTATTTCCTAGGAGAATTAAACAAGATACTATTCCTAAAACACTTTAGTATTTAGTGCATTGTAAGTAATCAGTAAATGTTAGCAATTATCAATATATGAGAAAAAGACATATTGGAATATCCAATCTACCAGAAAAAGAACTAATGGATCCTTAGGCAGAAAGTGAAACATTCAGAATTGTAAACTAAAGACACTCACTGGACACTTCTGTATTAGAAAATTAAAAAAACAAAACAACAACCAATAATCTGAACAGCATGGCCAAGACTTGAGATATTAGATTGAACTTTTAAAAAGTTGGGTAATGGACTAATAAAAATTTTAATAACCTTATCCCTAAAAGAACTCAGTGCCGACTGGTTATACTCCACCTTCCTTCTTCAATGCCATATAAAAAGGCCTACAACATACTGGAACTTGTGGGGCCCAGCAGACAGTGAGTGACAAATATTGGTTGAATCAATGAATGAGTGATCCCCTTATTTATCACATTTTTTACACTATTTTACTGTACCTATATGCATGCTGGCATGTTAGTTTTCTTTTAGCCTACTGAACATTGAAATGCAAATGATGTCTAAAAAAAGACTAAATTTTGCAAACTCTCCACTGAGTATGAGTACAAGCATCTCTTAGACCCAACCATAAGCTGCCTAAATTATTAACAAGTAATAATCACAATTATAGCCCCAACAATTTGAATAAAAAGAAATTAATTCTGGATCCAGAATAATGTAAGACAAAAGAAGGAATATAAGTAAAGACATCATTATAAAAGAAAAAAGACATTGTAATTTAACATCATTTAGTAAAATCTGAAGTATCTAAACAACACATATAAATGGTCACCTCACCAAGCCATCCATTTATCTTTAGGGAAGGCCTAAATTCTTGTTAAAAGTAATTTTGAGGTGATTGTAGGAGACAAATAAATGATTGATCAAGCCTCAAAATTCTACAGAAAGTTTGGCTGAGGTGTTTCTAGTATTGGCGATTGGGAGTCAATTCTGTAAAGGACAATTACAATAGAATAATATCAACAATACAAGGGGCGTCTGGGTGGCTCAGTGGATAAGCGTCTGCCTTCAGCTCAGGTCATGATCCCAGGGTCCTGGTTCTCCCTCCTCGGTGGGGGGACGGGAGGGGCTGCTTCTCCCTCCCCCTCTGCCCCTCCTCACTGCTCCTGCTCTCTCTCTCTCTCTCAAATAAATAAAATATTTAAAAAGCCCACAATACTTGTGGGATTTGTGCAATGGATCAGCTGGGGAAAATTAGTACCAAATATGTTTGTATATAACTATAATATAAATTGGCATGTTGTATGATTTTTTTACATAAAAAATAACCTTTTCCAAAAAGGAATGTTCAATATTAAGTAATCTTCACTAGAAATTGTAATGACTACAGTTATTCTATTCAAGTCACTGCCAGTTCACCCAAAAGGATCTTCTCATTAGTGCTTAAGAAGAATTGTGTGTCTATCCTCTATAGTATAATGACATGCATTTGGGTCTTTCATTCATTCTTTTTATCAGTAAATATTTTAGTAAATTATAATAATGGAGGTCCAAATAAGAACACTTAATTTAGCCTGGAATGTCAAAGTGACCTTTAAAAAAAAAAAAGATTTATTTATTTATTTAAGAGGGTGAGTGAGTGAGCACACAGAGGGAGAGGGGGAGGGAGAAACCGATTACCTGCTGAGCAGGGAGCCTGATGTGGGGCTCAATCCCAAGACCCTGGGATCATGTTCTGAGCCAAAGACAGATGCTTAACTGACTGAGCCATCCAGCTGCCCCTCAAAGTGACCTTTTTAGAGAAGATGAGACCTGAGCCAATTCTAGGTAGGAGTTAACCAGGTAAAATCCCCTCCAGGTGCCTAGCTGTGTGATAGGGCCATTCTAGACAGCTTTAAAAAATTGGCTGGATTACAAGAAAGCAAATATTTTAGTATAATTTGACAGGAAATGCATGACAAGAAATGAATCTATAAGGCAGACAGAGGTAAAGAAGGGCTTACTAAGCTATATTATACATCTTGAGCTTCTCCCTAAAGGCATACAGAAAGCCATTGAAAGCTTTTAGACAGTGAAGATACTGCATTTTTTTAAATTTTAAATAATTTTCTGCCTACAGTAGGAATGGGATACAAGTGGGCAGAAGTTAAAAGAGGCAATTGCAGTCACTATGCAAGAATTTGGAAAATCTCTATCATGATACAGTTCAACATGGGTGTACCAGATAACAGATTTATCTCATACTACATGAAATATTTTTTTCTGACCTCTCATAGAAATAAATTTGATACAACTTTGTTATCTCAGTCATGTTAAAGACAGTTTTCATATAAACATAAGAAATTAAGCATCTATACTGAGCTCCTGTGGTTTCACCCAGATTTAGCTATTCATAGAATCCAAGGATAAAAGAAGGACCATAGGTGTAGATATAGACACAGAGATAGAAAAAAGGGAAAAAAATGACCTAGAATTTACATGAAATGTCCCATCAACTAAATGTCCTTTACTTTGAGAATAATGAAGGATTATTCTATTAAAAAATATACAGTAAACTTCATCTGTAGTCTTAAATTCATCCAGGTTGCATCCTGGGATCACTAAGTCAAAATACGTTGGTAAGGATCAGTACCCAAGAATCTAAAACTTTTGAGCTGTTCCTAAGAAGTTTTCATCAGATGTTTTAATTTAAGCTTTTCATTAGATGGACCACGTAAGAAAGACTGATTAATTCTTATTAAAAGAGGAATTTTGGACTCAAGATGCTATTTTAGAATTACAGATCTGGCAAAAGCAAGCCTCCCCGTTGCCAGTCATGATTGTTGCTTCTCTAACCAGTCTCATCAGGTACATAACTATTTCTCCAGATATAGCTTCGTCCAAACCTACGCCCCTCCCCCAAACTAAATATTATACTTAGGTTGTTTTTGTTTTGTTTTGTTTTGTTTTGTTTTGGTAGATGATATGCATTTTGAAATATTTTGGTTGTCTTAAGACCCAGGCTACTTTCTCCAATATCCTATTTTTCATACTACTTGATTAGCCAAAGAAGGGTAATGTAAGTCTTTGTTAAACTGAAAAAATGAAAGTGTTCCAACATGACATATATAGACTAATTCTAATTTATTCACTAACCACTGTAAGAATGGAAAGGCAGTTTTGTGCCTCATGGCAGTGAAAGTGGAATTTCAAAATATCCTTAAGCAGAAAAAGAAAAAAAAAAATCCCAAATAAAATGTGAGATTTCTCTTAATGTCCTCTTTCATGATTCTCTTCTGTAATCAGTAAAATTAGTTATGCAAACAAGATTAGGAATATCAAACTTCAGTTGAGGTCAAGAGAAAATGTCGATTTTCTTAGCAAATAATCTATCTTAAGTAAGGTGGCGAACAAATAAGATTACTGTCATATTGTCTATAAAAATAAACTTGAAGAGAAGCAATTTAAAAATGATGTCTTCAAGAATTATCCTATAGACTCCTTTGCAATGTTATCAAGTTAAGTATGTATGTAAATTTAAATATATAAGTAAATCTGGTTGAGAAATTTGCCATGTAAATTGACATAGTAATCACTAGAACATATGAAGAATTGTACTTTGATTTCACATCTAAATGGGGCACTCTCAATATAGGTATTATTACCTTGTGATGGATAAATTAAAGAGTTGCTTTAAATTCACTTTGTAACAGGACAACAGGTTACAACCTGTTCTAGAGATTTGCTTTGTCTAGCCCTCTTTCTATTTGCAAACATGGTATATTTAAAAATACAATTATCACATGCCAACAATGAAAAGTAAAGAGGTTTTTTTTAAAGATTTTGTTTATTTATTTGAGAGAGAGAGAGAGTGAGAGAGCACAAGAGGGGGGAGCGGGAGAGGGAGAAGCAGACTCCCCGCTGAGCAGGGAGCCCGATGCAGGACTCGATCCGGGACTCCAGGATCATGACCTGAGCCGAAGGCAGTCGCCCAACCAACTGAGCCACCCAGGTGCCCAGTAAAGAGGTTTTATATAAAAATTCCTAGTTTCACATATCTCCTGAAAAATGAGAAGGTTGACAATACTGGATCATCATTCCTGTAGAATGAGTGGCATGAGAGGCATGTAGAATGAGAGGCTGGCTAACAACACTGCCCATTTAATGGGATTTGAGCTCTTCAGCACGACTCCCATCTGTATCTGGCACTGAAGCAGTGATGGCTGGCACATAGACTCATGCTTTATTACAAGACAGGGTAAAGTGAAGTAATTCTTATAGGCCCAATTCATATACTTCTTGACTAACTCCTGTAGAAAAATGAGTGTGCAGTCCTTGACCTTCATGTCAAGATTTTCTTGCTCCTCCGTGTCAGGCTAAATCTGTCTTTCTGTTGTATTTTCATAGCATGATGGAAAATGTATTATTGGCCACCTTTTGCACTGTCTTATAATTATTTCTATGCCTTTCTTAAGTCTCAAATTTAGGAAGCTTATGTCAGCAGAGTGCTCAATGACTTATTGAGGGTGGACCCTATAAACTTCACAGACACATGCTAGTGCTTTGCACATAATCACTTATCTTTAAATACATACCTGTTTGGCCAGTGAATGAATAAGTGTGTGCACATCAGCAAGAATGGATTAGGCTAACTTTATGGATTACATACTGCATAAAAAGCACAACTGTATCCCCACTGAAATAGAATTAGAAAATTATGGAGGAGTTATTTATAATGGATAGGTATTCTAAAAATCAAAACATGTAAATTTTGAGTTCTTTATCAAATTCCATTTCTATTCTTTGACACACTTAGGACATGCAGACTGCTCCATTAAATCATTAAATATTAAATGAACTAAATTAAGCTTGAAAAATTACCTTGAGCTGTTTTTCCCATCTTGGGTATCTGAAATAAATCAAACTATTTTGTGTGAGGTCCTTGCCATATGGAGAAAGACTCCAGAAGAGAACAGTACTACTCAGTTTGTCGTATTTTTTCCCTTCAGTTTTATACTTGCTTCTGACAATAAATAGAGATGACAGTCACTGTTTTGTTTTTTTTTTTCCTGGTAAAAGAAATAGCTGAAATTTACTCTTGAAAGCACACTCTATTATAGGAAGACATTTTCACCTGCAAATAACACAACACTCTGGAGTCACAAGATCTTTCTGCCTTTTCTCTCTCCTAAATCCTTTACTCTTCTCCACAAAGCTGTTGGCTCTGTCTCATACCTTCTTAACTCACACATCATTCTTAAATTTCATTAACAAAGTGCTCCCATGTTCCCCACCTCCTATTTCTCATCTCCAGATTTGTCAGTTGCATCAATATCTACTTTAAGAAGTCCAGCTAGGGGCGCCTGGGTGGCTCAGTTGGTTAAGCGACTGCCTTCGGCTTGGGTCATGATCCTGGAGTCCCGGGATCGAGTCCCGCATCAGGCTCCCTGCTCGGCGGGGAGTCTGCTTCTCCCTCTGACCCTCCCCCCTCTCATGTGCTCTCTCTCTCCTCTCATCCTCTCTCTCAAATAAATAAATAAAATCTTTAAAAAAAAAAAAAGTCCAGCTAGAAGGATGAATCTAAGTTTCTACAATAGCACTTGACACAAATGTGACTAATAATAGGTACTGTTGGAGAGGAAAAATTTCCTTTACCCTCAAAGATTCTTCTGGCTGGTCTAACAATTAAGTTAACACGAGACAGGTTAACAGGAGAAAATCAAATTTGATTTTGTGCTTACGGGAACCCAGCATGCATGAGAGGTTCAAAGAGAAAAGTAAGGTATATATGCCATCCACAGCTGAGGAACAGGATAGAGGCCTGGTGCTTCAAAGGGGAGGAGGCAATTCACAGCACATTATGAAGAACCGATGTTTGATGATATTTAAATGTTTGCCCTGACATACAGATGGGTCATTCAGATAAAATTTATCTCTGGTAATAACTCCTATTCTGAGAAAGACCCCCAATTTAGATTCTCCTAGGTAGTTAAGAGTGGAGTAAAAATTTCTCTTAAGTTTGCAGAGTCTTGATTGCCTTTGGCTCAAAATGGCAAACATGCCAAAGTGGCACAATCCGGGGACACATGTTCCAAACTCTTTCATATGAAAAGAAATGTGAAGGATACTTGAAGAGCCTAGTAAATTTAGGCTGAATGAAAGACTTTCAGAATAAAAATTTACTCTGAAATATTTACAGAGATAGTGAGGGACCTCCTGCAGAGATCTTTACTGAGTATTAGTATTATGATTATTTTAATTTAGCATCTGTGTATGCTTTTGAATCACAGCACTTGAATGAATTTTGGAAAATTAAGTGCTTTAAAACTATGTCAGGAAAACCTACCAGCTTTCATCTTCCTCTTCATTCCCACCTTCCTCCCTAGTTAATCCACCGTTTGTTCTTATTGTCTATATAGGGTTGACCAACACACACACAAACACACATACGTTCTCACTCACATATGCTCCCGTAACTTTTTTGTCTGTTCACTTGCCTCAAAGTTTCCCATCAGTTTTTCTTTTCAAGGTAATATTGTCCAAATTTATAGCACTGCAGTTCTTTGTTTCCTATGAGTCTTATACCAAACCAGGAATGATATTGAACAATGTTTAAAGACTTGATTTGTATGGTGTGAAAGCTGTAGTTCCCACAAACAGCCATGGCGAGGTCACATTCTCCTTACTAGTATACATTACTAGCCTCGAGGTACTTAGAGGCATCTGTAATTTACCCACCATGATGCCAGTGCCACTGCCAAGGGCATCCACTGGTGTTTGGACATGCACTATACAGGGAACACACAGAGACTGGTATGTGTGAATGGCCACAGGCTGGCTAGCAAGCACCTCCTGCAGGTAGCTCCCAGGAATCATGGGACCTACAACCATAGGTGATTACTCAAGTGGCTCAGGACAAGTGTTCTTTATTACCTTAAGTATTTTATTACTTTAACAATTATATGAGCTTACCAATGCATACCTGCTGACTATCAACTCTGTGTATACCTACAAATATCTTATTTTGATAATTACCCTTTTCACAAATCTGCTACTTATTGGTGGTCTTCATAATTTATAGGATTTTTTGGTGAAGAAGAAACAAACTAATAATATCAGTCTAAAGTCAGTCTGTCTGAATGAATCAATAAAGTTATCAGGAAAAATTAATCTGTATTATTCTGTGTTTCATTTTAATAAATAAACAATGAATCAAACTTGAGAGACAGTAAGCTACCCCTTCACCTGGAAATCCTGAGATTTAATAAAAATCTATTGAAATAGAAGAATATGCACAGCCCCTGTGCATATTATTCCACTGGTTAGAAAAATGGTAGTATTGTGCTAATTAAGATGGCAAGGAAAAAAACACATGATATTCCTTGTTTTTATTGAGAGGGATTTTGAATATATTTTTAACTATTAATTACCCAAGAAATTTCATTTTAAAAGATGCCAAGTCTGAATAAATTGCTTGTACCATAAAATTGCAACAGGAACAAAGGGACTCAATTAATACTTTAAAACTTAGTATCAGTTTAGAGAATATTTATTGACAATTGTATGACTCTTTTACTCATTTACTTATTTCAATAATTATTTAAGTTGATATTATGCAAAAGTAGAAGACAATAAGATTGGAAAATTGCTACAAGAGATCTATGCAAATAAGGCG
The DNA here is from genome assembly GCF_002201575.2 of Neomonachus schauinslandi. NCBI lineage: Eukaryota > Metazoa > Chordata > Mammalia > Carnivora > Phocidae > Neomonachus > Neomonachus schauinslandi. The sequence goes on from NC_058405.1 coordinate 107,498,683, forward strand.
ATGAGATAGAAGAGAGAGTTTGACAAAAGAATCTTTCATAGAAGTTATCTTACTATCAAAACCTGAGCTACCTATGCAAAGTGAGGAGGGAAAGAGTACCCCGAGACAGAGAAAGGTTTTTGCAAATAGAGGGAGGTAGGTAAGGGGCACCTGACACATGAAAACTAGAAAGGACCAGGTCATAAAGGTCTTTAAAAGCCATACTAAGGAAAGTCAGTTACATTCTGAAGCTAATGGGGGTTCTCCGAAGGGACACAAGCCTTACACTCAAGTGTGATTTAGCAAGCTCATTGGAGGAAGGCAAGGCTGGAAGTATTCAGAATGGTTAGAAGATTACCGTAGTGGTCTGGGGATTGACTACAAAGTGAGGTGACCTGGTGGCGGACCACTGCTGTGCTTGTATGTGGTTGTGTCAATATGATTGTGAGTTCTTGTGGATAATTTCAATATAAATCTATTGAAAAATATTTGATTTTTACTTTAAAAATTGCATAAAGTAGACACTCAGATGTGGAGTTTCTGTTTTCACCTATTCATATTGTTTTTCTACCTACTCTTAAGAGGTAAAATAATGAAAATATTAACTGGATGACTGTAGAGAGGTTTTGGAGAAGTGTTAGCTTTTCTTTTCTTTTTAAGATGCTGCCATCTAGTGAAACTTTTGTAAAATCACTTTGTGGTGATCACATTCAAGTTTGTATCTTCTGGCCCTTTCCTCAAACCGTTACATTTTAATAATTTATGTTTCTGCCATCCATGGGGAAAGAATTGTACATACATTAAAACATATTGTAAGAGCCTCAAGTGATTTTTTTATGCAGTACCACAGATGTAACTACAGGACTTCTAATAATAGGATATGGTATGTTGAAGTTTCATGGTTTCTTCATCGCACCATTCTTTATAAATAATTGATAATAAAAATGCTACCTTTTCTATTCCATAATTTTTCTAAGTTGAGTTTTAAAAACAGATAAAGAAAAAATTGAGTTGTAAATATTGTTTCACGAAACAAACAAACATCATTGCCTTCATTAGAAATGTTGGCAAGAAAAAAAGAGGATTTTAAACTCAGAACCTTTATTTTTTTTTCCAAATTGAATTTCAGTGTTAAAATGTATCTTAAAATACAAACGAACAAATCTGTGTGTATGTGTGTGTTTACTGAACCTAAACAGTAGTCTGCAAACTCAGATTTTGATCATCCCTAAATCTGGATAGAGATTAATTGTATTTCTTTTCTATCATCCTCAAAACTTACGTTAGCATGGAGGATTTGTCATATTTTTATGACATGTATTGCTCATTTTTTTTCTGTGAGAAGCAAAGTATGAATTCATCTCCCCCTGCAAAAAACAAAACAGAACAAAAAAAATCAGATATATAGTACTGGTAAGAACTTTTTCTTCTATGAAATACTAGTTATGGACACATTATAATGAGTAAGGTTTCTCTTGACTCTTCAACATATTGAGCTTTATGAGACTAATGCTATAGTTTAGGGGTTAGCAAATCTTTTCTGTAATGGGCAAGATAGTAAGTATTTCTGATTTTGTGACCCATATGGTCTCTGTTGAAACTACTCAATTCTGCTTGCAAAAGTTGTCATAGACAATATTTAAACAAATGAGATTAGTTTTGTTCAAATACAACTTTATTTATTAAAAACAGGTCATAGTTTGCATCCCTCTGTTCAGGGAAAGTACCTGTAATAGCAGTTTGAGGTTAGTTATTTTTAAGAAGTATTAGAACAATCTAAAATTGGTCCCTCTGCAATTATTTACTTCAAAAATTTCAATCAATAGATGTGTTTCTTCAAAGATGCAGGAGATTTAAAGTTTTGAAAATGTAATTATTAAATATGCACTTATATTTTGGTATTAAAATTATCCACTTAGTAAGCTAAAAATAGAAAAGCTCACAGGTAAAACGTTTTTGCAAAATGAACTATCACCCCTATTTAATGACCAGGGATTTTTTTTAAAAAAATCATGTTTATGTACAAAATTGTCTTAATATGGGATGGATCACTATATTCTCGGAGTAAAACTTTTAACATTTTGATTTACAGAAAGTTAAAGGTTTTAATGATAAGACATTAAAGTGAAAAGTTTATACTTGGGTATAATTTGGGTAATAGAATTTATTGCTTCAGGTTGTCCTTCTGGGAACTTAATGAAAACAGAGGCTTAGTTCCTGAAACAGTGAATTCTACTAGGCAGACATACAAAACACTTGGATCATGTAATCGGGTAAATAAGACAGACTAGAGTCAGACAGTAAGAGGCTATTAGGGTCTCAAGTCAGTGTATAGGGAGAACATAGTGTAGAGTCATAAACAGCATCATTTTTATTGGGTCATATTTGTGTCAGTTGATCTAGGCAATACTTAGTCGTAGAGATCCTGCTAGTCTCGACTGAACTCACTCATGCATCTCTGGCCAACTAAGGAAAGGTGGGGAGAGTAGCTGATCCAAGCTGAGCTCATGTGAGGGTCACTTTGATCCCCATTTCTTTCGTCTTCCATCTGAGCCAGCAGCTTGGCTATGCAGGTGCTTGTTACAGAGATGGCAGAGGGCAAGAGAGAGAGAGCAAGCCTAATCTAATCACTCAAAGTCCTTTGGAGTCTCTGCTTCTATTACATGTGCTAATATTCCATTGGTCAAAATAAGTCACCTGGCTAATCCCAGGGGCAGAGAATTGTATCCTGTCCACAGTGGGAAGAACTGCAAAATTACATAGCAAAGGAAATGGATGCAAGGAAAGACAAAGAATAGGAACCATTAGGGCAATTTACCATAGCTTGTGTATACTTGAGTTAATTAAATATGGGCATGATTGGGGTTTAGTGATAACTGAAAACTGCTATTAACTTCATCAGGTTGGTAGGATACACTAAAGCAGAGGTTCTTAAACTTTTTAGTAACGAAAACCTTTTACACTCTTAAAAATCACTGAGGACCTTAAAAAAGGTTTTGATACTGTGTTTATATCTGTATTTACCGTATTTGTAATTAAATACGTTTATTCATTCATTCACTTACTTATTTTAGAGCAACAATAACAAACACATTACATATTAACGTAAATAATATGCTGTTAGGGAAACAAAGCCATATTTTCTAAAACAAAAAGAATGTTGTATATTTGGCAAATCTCTTTATTGTTTGGCTTAATAGAAGACAGCTGGTTTTCTTTATCTGCTTCTGTATTCAATCTCTTCTTTTTTTTTCTTCATGAAGCATATGAAGAAAATCAGTCCTCATGCAGATAGAGTCAGAAAAAACGGAAGTAATTTATTGGCTTTTCAGTTTATTGTGAATATTCCAGAATTTAACAAGTTGTGGTATGCAATGTGAAACCAAATTACTGACCTTTCTGTACTTTGTTACATTAAAATCCATTGTGCTATGGTGAGGGCTGTGAATTGTGTGAATTGTGTAAGACTGATGAATCACAGACCTGTACCTCTGAAACAAATAACATATGTTAAAAAAAAAAAAAGAAGAAGATAGTAGGAAGGGAAAAATGAAGAGGGGGAAATCAGAGGAGGAGATGAACCCTGAGGGACTATGGACTCTGAGAAACAAACTGAGGGTTCTAGAGGTGAGGGGAGGGGGGGATGGGTTAGCCTGGTGATGGGTATTAAAGAGGGCACTATTGAATGGAGAACTGGGTGTTATATGCAAACAATGAATCATGGAACACTATATCAAAAACTAATGATGTAATGTATGGTGATTAACATAATAAAATAAAATTTTAAAAAATCCATTGTTTGGTTTTACACTTTGAATATATCTTTTATCCATGCTTGATCTGTAACATCAAACATTGGTTGTTTGAAAAATATTGGTAATCTACCTATTTCATTATATAATATTTTGAAATTATATATTACTACTAAACTCATCAGAAATATCTTTAAATATTGGAAAATGGACATACTCATAAAAGCAGATACAAATTTTCAAAATCCTAATTTCTCTTGGAAACTACTTTTTTCATTGGCAACAAATATTATGAGTGGTTTTCCTTGAATTGACAGACTCACTTCATTCATTTTCAGAAGAATGTCTGTCAAACACCCAAGTCTGAGTTACTGTTGTTTGTCTTTCAATTGTTCTTTGATGCAAAAAATGGTTCTCTGGGAAATAAAAGTGGCTAGTTCAGCTTGCAACTCAAATAATTACATGAGTACATTATTTTGAGGCAACCATCTTCAGAATGTGCTCAGATGTTTTATGCATACTTCCCATGTTAAACCTTAAACATATGAGAATTAAGGCATTGAGATTTAAAGAAATTAATCATTTTTACAGCTTTCTCAAGGAGATTTTTAAGTGGAACTACTTGTTGTCCCTCCCAACCCCCAAAACTAAATGGTTTTGACCTGCCATGACTGCTAGTATGATTTGGTGCCACTGCCTTGCTTTGTACTAACATGCCGGCAGTTTTCCCACAACTGCTTTTGTTTTATCAGTGCAAATGTCAACACAGTGAGGAAGGCAAAGAACGTCTTCATATTATGAAAACTATTTTGACCTGAGAGGATCTTGGAAATGCCCAGTGTTTTGCGGTTCAGACATTGTGAACCACTGCACCAAAGGATAAACTATATTTATAGTACAGCAGTTTGTCAAAGATTTTCTTAGAGATATTTATACTTACTATTTCTAATCATTAAGCAAATTTAAAACTTGTTCTTTTGTTCTTCCCCAGGGTTGTTTTGTTGGCTTTGATCTAGCACATGCAGTTGGAAATGTTGAACTCCACTTACATGACTGGGGAGTTGATTTTGCCTGCTGGTGCTCCTATAAGGTACAAATTACTTAATAAAGTTACATCCTTTTATCACACATCGACATTGATCTAAATGAAAAACTGGATCAGCGGCCAGTTTTAACCATTTGAGTTACTTTGCTCCATTTCTTTCATTACTGCTTTTTCTGATTTTAGTTAATTATAAAGTCATATGATACAATTGTATAAAAATTAATTAAAATCAGGTATTTTCATCCACTGTAGAGTACTTACTCCTTTATTTACCTGGCTGCTATAGAAAAGTCAGGAGGTTTGGGGACGGGGGGGAACTCCACACTTAGAACTTAATTCAAATTGATTAGGTTCTTAGTTTTTTGTTGGTATGTTGTGAAATTTCTACTATGTAAAGATAATTCTTATGGAATCAACTTGATATTGACATCTGAAGACAATTTAATAGACAGGGGTCATGGAAATGAAACCAATTTTATTTTAACTTAGGTGTTTTAAAAATATGCTACTTTCTTATTACTTAAATATTTTTGTGACAAATAATTGAAATGAATAAGCTTTAAAATTAGATAGACTTCATTAGAACTGTTATCTGTTAGTTGGGGCAAAATTTGACCAAAAAAGTAATAGGTATTTATTCTCAATTAATAATGCTGGGATGCCTGGGTGGCTCAGGCATTAAGTGCCTTCGGCTTAGGTCAGGATCCCAGGATCCTGGGATCGAGCCCCGCATCGGGCTCCCTACCCCGTGGGAAGTCTGCTTCTCCCTCTCCCACTCCCCCTGCTTGTGTTCCCTCTCTTGCTGTGTCTCTCTGTCAAATAAATAAATAAAATCTTTGAAAAAAAAATGCTATGTTTATTTTTTCTTCGAATAATAAGGTGACGCAAAGTTCTGTTTTATTATAAAAGCTCAAATTATCACATGTTTTGAACTGGTCAAAAGTTGGTTTTATAACACAAAAGTCAAATGATTTCATTGTTTAGTTTTGTCATATGCTCAAACAATTTAATTTCTTTTCAATCCAGTATTTAAACTCAGGAGCAGGAGGTCTTGCTGGTGCCTTTGTCCATGAAAAGCATGCCCATACAATTAAACCTGCGTGAGTACCATCTTCACATTCTTTGGTGATGAATAAATTAATTTGCATTAATAATATGCTAAATTTATGTAAGTTCATTAAGGTACTATCCAATAAGAATCTGGATTGATTATAATTGTATCACTACTCTATTAACAATGATGCACTTTATCAGAAATAAATGCCTTTCAAAGAGTTCAGTTGGTTGAACAAGAAATTTAATCACAAAAGGGAAGCTTCAATGCTAAAAATGAGTCACTGTAATCATGTAGAGCAGATGGTTTAATGCAAAGAGACGACTTATTTTTGTTCAAAAATTAGACTTCAGAAAATTTCAGATTCCTCACATTGATGAATAAATCAAAGGCAACCAGAGCTGTGCCTAATTGAGCCTTAAATGTGGTATGTTATTATTAAAATTACATCTACCTTTAAAGCTAGAAACATTATACCGTGGTCTTGTAAGGATTATCTTCTGTCCTAAAAGATTTTATAATCCATGAAAACTGAAGAAGCTGAACACTGAACAACACAGGCTGATTGCATAAAAAGCAATACTTTTCTACTTTATATAACTTTCATTTTTTAGAGCAAGTATAAATGCAAATGTGATCTATTAACACATTTATACATTTTTATTTGGGGAACTTGTAAATTTGTTTTTATCTGGTATGGAGATACAGAAGTAATCTGCAAAAGTTCCTTTAATAGCTGTTGTATCAGAGTATGTGTGATGAGGAGACTGTCTAGACTCAGAATAGGTAATATAATAATGTTTGATTAGTTTTCTGAATCTTCTCAGCCACTGGCTGAGTGGTGTAATCTTTACAAGAATTGAAGCTGAATTAGTAATAAAACTTGGAGCACCTCACATTTCTGAGGTTTTACGCATATAAATCCAAGAAATTTAAGATGATTTGCTACAGTTCATTTAATCATGTCTAAAATTTCTTCAAGATTTTAAAGTTTTAAAATTAAATAGAGCATTTTCTTTAGACAGGTATTTTGTCAGGCAGACGTCTTCCACAAATATACTGTCAGTACATTAGATTTCTCCCCATGTCCCAAATTCTCTGAAAAGAATATAAAGCATTACTATGTTATAGGAATGCCATGCATATTTTAAAGATCTTTCTTTCCTTTTTAGCAAACCCGGCTGATAGTGTTTTACCTAACATAATTGTTTTCCATGTAGACAGTATATAGGATATTGCTTCCTTTGGGTGAAGACTCACTACTCTGACCATTTCCCATTCTCCACTTGTTTAACTTGTAATAGAGGATCTGATGAATTGCATCAACCCAAAAACAAGCTGGTGAATTGGTTGGAGGCTATGTAAATAATCTACACAAATTCTCGAGAATGTAAGGGTTAGCAGTTTAGTTCTGATCTTACAGCATATGTCTGTTGCACTTGAGATTTCTTTTATCACTATTTACCCTTTATGGATGAGGAAGAGAAGAAGATGAAGGGTTGTAGTGGGCTCATGTGTGCTTCATCTTGTAGAATCCAAACATCCTCTAGGACACTGTATGTGTTAAATCTTTGGTCCCAGGAGAAAGACTATATAGACAGACCAGATTCACATTACTGCTTGATCACTGGCTGGTCTATACCCTGAAGAATGTTCCTTGATCTCTTGGTGTTCTAGCCTCTAAATACAGGTAATAGGGACGCCTGGGTGGCTCAGTCGGTGAAGCGTCTGCCTTCGGCTCAGGTCATGATCCCAGGGTCCTGGGATCGAGCCCCGCATCGGGCTCCCTGCTCAGTGGGGAGCCTGCTTCTCCCTCTGCCTGCTGCTCCCCCGCTTGTGCTCTCTCTCTCTTTCTCTGACAAATAAATAAAATCTCAATAAATAAATAAATAAATAAATAAATGTATGTAATAACAGCATCTACCTCATAGGCAATAATTCTGAGAATAAAATGAGATGGGGCACATGTAAAATGCTAAGCACAGTGGCGTAAGCATTATATGTGGTCCTTAAATGGAGGCTAAATGTTTGTTGCTTCACTGTGAAGTTGTATGTTAACTGGTAGACTTTGGACTAGTAGAGATCATTTCTCTTAAGTAGAAAACACAACCTCAGAGGTTATGGTTCGTTACTTTGAGGACGTTAAACAGTTTTGTTCATTTCAGCAGGCCTTTGAGAAACTGCTGACCACGTAAGTCTCCATTCCTCGAATTCTCTCTTGTCCCGGCCTTACCATCTTACTGGTTCCTCATTAATTAATGAGTTAATGAGATCTTTATGCATCTTCATTTCATATTTGTCTGAGAGCCATGCTTTTAAATTTTTTGAAAATTGTATATTATTATCTGATGTTGCATTTTAACTGTCTGGCTTTGGAGACTGACAAGACTCAAATCAGACTTGACTTATGAAGCCCTCTTTACAGAAAACCCCAGTTGGTGTAGTTTGTTGGTTTGTTTGTAAAGCTTTTTTTTAATATCATGTCGGAGTGACTAATTCCAATGGTGCCAACTTCTACCCAAAAGTGTAACTGCTATTGATGTTAACAAACTTTGTGAAGTAAACTCTGTTGCTTTTTTAAAGGGTGACATCTAGTGGCTAAGCATGTTATTTCAAATAAATAGTATACAAATGACATTTCTTTTCACTATCCAGTTGTTTATTGTTTCCCAAGAATTTTAAAATTATATATATTTAAACTGTAAATATTATTTGACTATATTTTTATAGTGCAATAATTGTGTAGTCAAAGCCTTCAGTAAAGAAAAGAAATAGGATGAAGATCAAAGTTAAGATTAGGGGCATTATAGGTATGTGATTAAACAGAATGAATAAATGTTCATCAAGGGTGGTGAAGAAGGGCATTATGGAAGTGATTGACCCAGCAGGTATAGGTATAGAGAGTAGATCCCAGGACATGTAACCCTGCATATTCAGTGTATAACTTTGAAGTATCTCTTATATGTTTCCATTAGCAACTGGTAAATTACATCTGTACCAAGAATGTCACTTCTTTTTCTTCTTCCCTTTTTTTTTTTTTAGTTTAAATAGGTATTTTGGCCATTGTTCAAACGGATGACCTAAGACTTTTTCCAAGAACCTTTTGCCAGTAAAGAGAAAGAGTACAGGCCATAGTTGCTCCACAGCATTAAGCATCATAACTCAAGCTGTTATTCTTAACTAGAATTTGACCTTGTCCCAGTTTATCACCACCTTTTCTCATTCCAGTGTCATATTCTAAACTTTGTCTGTAGCTAAGAATTATTCTAAATTAGAACTGGTTGTGAGTAAATGCCATCTTTTTTTTTTCCGTCAGGGCTGACTTCAACACTGTCTATAAAATTAATAATTATCATTCTGAGATATAAAGGGAAATATTTTTAATTGTAAGCATTTGAGAATCAGAAATGTATCAATAAAAGTACTTAAATACTTCGGTTTTTTTTTTTTAACTTTATAAATGTTGACTTTTCTGGTATACTTTATTCAAAAATATCTGAAGCTCTAAATAAAATAAAATATTAAAAAACAAAAGCAGGGGGGCACCTGGGTGGCTCAGTGGGTTAAGCGTCTGCCTTCAGCTCAGGTCATGATCCCAGAGTCCTGGGATTGAGCCCCACATCGGGCTCCCTGCTCAGCAGGGAGCCTGCTTCTCCCTCTCCTTCTGCCAGTGCTCCCCCTTCTTGTGCGCATTCTCTCTCTCTCTGTCAAATAAATAAAATTAAAAATTAAAAAAAATACCTGAAGCTCATAAAATGTAATTCAACAGCCCCTGCCATACACACACATTTTTTTTTTCTTTTGAGAGACTTTAGCATAAGAACAGGAATGGATCATATGAACTATTAAGATTCTTTCAGTCACTTACTTTTTTACCTCTTCCAGTGAAACCATACATACGAGAAAATGGCTGTTCTTCATTTTCCATGCTGACATAATAAACCTCCAAATACTCCAATGTATTAGATCCCTTGAAATGTTCATTTCTCCTGGGATTTTTTTTTTTCTTTTACGTTTTTTGAGTGACCAAAAATGGGGCCTACTGATAATTTTGATGAAAATGCTAGAATTTGGGCGCCTGGGTGGCTCAGTTGGTTAAGCGACTGCCTTCGGCTCAGGTCGTGATCGTGGAGTCCTGGGATCGAGTCCTGCATCGGGCTCCCTGCTTGGCAGGGAGTCTGCTTCTCCCTCTGACCCTCCTCCCTCTCATACTCTCTGTCTCTCATTCTCTCTCTCTCAAAATAAATAAATAAAATATTTAAAAAAAAAAAGAAAGAAAATGCTAGAATTTTAAATCATGCCAGTACATTTCCATAGTCAGCTAGAGGTGTTTGATTGAAGACTATAAATAGAGATGTCAGTTTTAAGACTTTATTAAGGGCTTGAGTCATCTCTTTTAATTCTAATAAGCCATTTCCAGGTTAAAAAGAACTAGCCAAAGGGGCTGGACAACTTCAGTGCATAGTTAAGGCAAATTTTAGAACTCAGAAATGTAAGTTATTATTTTTATTTGGCAACTTAAAAAAAAAAAAAAGACATACCAAACAATATTCAGGAAAGTCGAAGACACGATAAGAAGAGGCATGAAGAAAACAACTTAGAAATTATAAGCTTATGCCATGCTTGGCCCAACTGTACGATTAATGTTATGAGTGGAGATCATCTAATGCACATTTGTTCTGGGGAATGCTGACTTGATACATTGATTCCACATACTCTTCCAGGCAGTGTTGAAGAATGCCATCATCCAAAATTTACCTATAGTTTGTTTTGATTTCTTAGTGATCCTTTCGGACTTATTACTTATCACTTCCTTGTCTAGTACCTATGTAAGGTCTCCTTGTTAAAGGTTAGAGAATAAGGAAGTGTAAGTGATACCAGCAAGGTGTGTAAATTCATGACTCCAGATCCTTTAAAATGTGATGGGCCAATATCAATAAATTTCTCAGAGTTTTCACAGAATCTCTAGTTTAAATGTGACCTCTACCTCCCAGGGCATCTGTTCTACCCATTTAGCCTGTTTCTTTACGTTCGGTGTTTAGTATTAACATGAATGACTTCTTAGCCCCAACTTTTTGACCTCTCAGCCATATTAGATATCCTTGGCCATCTCCTTTGTCATTGATGTTTCCCTCCCACAGCCCTAAGCTTCCAGTGCACCATTTTCTCCTGCTTCTGCTCCAGTTTATGTGATGACTCTTCTATATTTTGCAAAGTTTACTCTTTTGCTTTTTCACTGATTCTCTCGATGCCTCAACCCTTTAGTCCCTGAGCCCAGAAATATCTCATCCACACACATGATTTCAACAATAGACATTTGTAGAGGACACAGCTTTACCACTTGCTTACTTTTTAGCCGTTATTTTAATCTGATTGCAAGTTACAAGATTTTCTGTTTATCAAAGCATTAAACTAGTTCCCAAAGATACATGATCATGGGAGGGCGGAGCAAGATGGCGGAGGAGTAGGAGACCTGGATTTCGTCTCCTCTCAGGAATTCAGCTGGATAGGGATCAAACCATTCTGAACACCTACAAACTCAACAGGAGATCGAAGAAAAGAAGAGCAACAACTCTCTCCATCAGAAAAGCGACCACTTTCTGGAAGGTAGGACGTGCGGAGAAGTGAATCCGAGGCGATATTCGGGAGGCTAGACGGCGGGGGAGGGGCCTCCGGCGGCCGCTTCTGGCAAGTGATAGAGCCGCGGAGCACAAAATCGGAACTTTTAAAAGTCTGCTCCACTGAGGGACGTCACTCTGGTGGCTAAGCGGGGGGTGGAACCCTCCGGGACAGTGTGGTCTCAGGACCCTCGGGGTCACAGAAAGACCGGGGGTGCCTGAGTGTGGCAGAGCTCCCAGGTAACGGAGCAGGGAAGCCGGCTGCAGAGGCGGAGCCCAGGCGCGGGCTCTCAGCTTGGGGTGGCCATAGACCGTGATCCGCGGCACAGTCGGTCCCCTGCTCCTCCAGCAGGGACCCAACAAGCGGCAGATCCGGGGAGACTCACCTTCCTCCCCCGGGAGGAGCCGCGCGGGAGTGCGCCGCAGGGATCTGCTGGGTTTGGAGACTCCACCCGGGGTCGGGTGCCAGAGATAGAAACGCGCGGTCACAGGCCGGGTGAGCACGGAGTGCGGCCGGAGACCGGGGAGACGGGAGTGACTGACGGCTTTTCTCTGGGGGCTCACTGAGAAGCGGGACCCCGAGTTCTCGGCTCCTCCGGGGCGGAGATTGGGAGGCCGCCATTTTCACTCTCCGCCTCCAAAGCTGTACGGAAAGCTCGCAGGGAACAAAAGCCCCGGAGAGCAAACCCCAGCAGATTACTTAGCTGGGAGGGGGCAAGGGCGGGGCAATTCTGCCTCCGGCAAAGACATTTGGAAACCACGGCAACAGGCCCCTCCCCAGAAGATCAGCGAGAACAGCCAGCCAAGACCAAGTTTACCCATCAATGAGAACGGCAGAACTCCAGCTCTAGGGGACTACTGCACATAGAATTCATGGCTTTTTTACCATGATTCTGTAGTCTTTCAAAGTTAATTTTTTTTTTAACTGTCTTTTTTTCTTTTTTTATTCTTTTTGAATTTTTCTTTATCCCTTTTTCAACCAACATCTTATCAATCCCTTTTTTTTAAAAAAAAAAACATTTTTATTTTTCATTTTTAGAGTCATATTCTATCCCTTCATAGTAGTTACCCATATTTTTGGCTTATATATATAAGTTGTTCTCTCTTTAAAATTTTGAGATAGTTTCTTCTAACAGATCGAAATATACCCTAAATCTCTAGTATATGGTGTTTTCTGTTCCCCTGCCTGATCACATCCTCTCCCTTTTTTTTTCTTTTTTTAAATCCTCTTCTTTCTTTTTTCAAACAACTTCTTATCAATTCCTTTTATAAAATTTTTTATAATTTCCATCTTTACAGTCATATTCCATCCCTTCATCATATCAACCCTTATTTTTGTACATATATAAGTTTTTCTTTCTTTAAAATTTTGGGAGGCACTTTCTTCTAAAAGACCAAAATACACCCCAAATCTAGTGTGTGGCACTGATCATATTTGATCACATTCTGGTTTTTTTGTTGTTGTTGTTTTGTTTTGTTTGTTTTTGTTTTTATCTTTATCTTTTTCTTTTTTTTCTTTTTCTTTTTTCTCTCTTTCCCTTTCTTTTCCCACTGCTTCAGGTTTTTTCTGATTTGTTTAGAGTATATTTTCTGGGGACGTTGTTACTCTGCTAGCATTTTGTTCTCTCATTAATCTATTCTCCTCTGCACAAAATGACAAGACGGAAAAAATCACCTCAACAAAAAGAACAAGAGGTAGTACCGACTGCCAGGGACCTACTCAATACGGACATTAGTACAATGTCAGATCTAGAGTTCAGAATCATCACTTTAAAGATACTAGCTGGGCTTGAAAAAAAATATGGAAGTTATTAGAGAAACCCTTTCTGGAGAAGTAAAAGAACTAAAATCCAACCAAGTAGAAATCAAAAAGGCTATTAATGAGGTGCAATCAAAAATGGGGGCGCTAACTGCTAGAATAAATGAGGCAGAAGAGAGAATCAGTAATATAGAAGATGAAATGATGGAAAATAAAGAAGCTGAGAAAAAGAGAGATAAACAACTACTGGATCACGAGGGCAGAATTCGAGAGATAAGCGATACCATAAGACGAAACAACATTAGAATAATTGGGATCCCAGAAGAAGAAGAAAGAGAGAGAGGGGCAGAAGGTATAATGGAGCAAATTATAGCAGAGAACTTCCCTAATTTGGGGAAGGAAACAGGCATGAAAATCCAGGAAGCACAGAGAACCCCTCTCAAAATCAATAAAAATAGGTCAACACCCCGACATCTAATAGTAAAACTTACGAGTCTCATAGACAAAGAGAAAATCCTGAAAGCAGCTCGGGAGAAGAGATATGTAACCTACAAGGGTAGAAACATTAGATTGGCAACAGACCTATCCACAGAGACCTGGCAGGCCAGAAAGGACTGGCAGGATCTATTCAGAGCACTAAACGAGAAAAATATGCAGCCAAGAATACTCTATCCAGCTAGGCTGTCATTGAAAATTGAAGGAGAGATAAAAAGCTTCCAGGACAAACAAAAACTAAAGGAATTTGCGAACACAAAACCAGCCCTACAGGAAATCTTGAAAGGAGTCCTCTAAGCAAAGAGAGAGCCCAAAAGCAACATAGACCAGAAAGGAACACAGACAATATACGGTAACAGTCACCTTACAGGCAATACAATGGCACTAAATTCCTATCTTTCAATAGTTACCCTGAATGTAAATGGGCTCAATGCCCCAATCAAAAGACACAGGCTATCAGACTGGATTAAAAAACAAGACCCATCGATATGCTGTCTGCAAGAGACTCATTTTCGACCCAAAGACAGCCCCAGATTGAAAGTGAGGGGGTGGAAAACCATTTACCATGCTAATGGACACCAAAAGAAAGCTGGGGTGGCAATCCTTATATCAGACAAATTAGATTTTAAACCAAAGACTGTAATAAGAGATGAGGAAGGACACTATATCATACTTAAAGGATCTATCCAACAAGAAGATCTAACAATTGTAAATATCTATGCCCCTAACCTGGGAGCAGCCAATTATATAAGCCAATTAATAACAAAAGCAAAGAAACACATCGACAACAATACAATAATAGTGGGGGACTTTAACACCCCCCTCACTGAAATGGACAGATCATCTAAGCAAAAGATCAACAAGGAAATAAAGACTTTAAATGACACACTGGACCAAATGGACTTTACAGACATATTCAGAACATTCCACCCCAAAGCAACGGAATACACATTCTTCTCTAGTGCCCATGGAACATTCTCCAGAATAGATCACATCCTAGGTCATAAATCAGGTCTCAACCGGTACCAAAAGATTGGAATCATTCCCTGCCTATTTTCAGACCACAATGCTTTGAAACTAGAGCTCAATCACAAGACAAAAGTCAGAAAGAACTCAAATACATGGAGGCTAAAGAGCATCCTACTGAAGAACGAATGGGTCAACCAGGAAATTAAAGAAGAATTAAAAAAATACATGGAAACCAATGAAAATGAAAACACAACTATTCAAAATCTTTGGGATGCAGCAAAGGCAGTCCTAAGAGGAAAGTATATAGCAATACAAGCCTTTCTCAAGAAGCAAGAAAGGTCTCAAGTATACAACCTAACCCTACACCTAAAGGAGCTGGAGAAAGAACAGCAAATAAAGCCTAAACCCAGCAGGAGAAGAGAAATAATCAAGATCAGAGCAGAAATCAATGAAATAGAAACTAAAAGAACAGTAGAACAGATCAACGAAACTAGGAGCTGGTTCTTTGAAAGAATTAACAAGATTGATAAACCCCTGGCCAGACTTATCAAAAAGAGAAGAGAAATGACCCACATCAACAAAATCATGAATGAAAGAGGAGAGATCACAACCAACACCAAAGAAATACAAACAATTATAAGAACATATTATGAGCAACTCTATGCCAGCAAATTAAATAACCTGGAAGAAATGGATGCATTTCTAGAGATGTACCAACTACCAAAACTGAACCAGGATGAAATAGAAATCCTGAACAGACCTATAACCACTAAGGAAATTGAAGCAGTCATCAAAAATCTCCCCCTCCCCCCCAAAAAAGCCCAGGGCCAGATGGCTTCCCAGGGGAATTCTACCAAACATTTCAAGAAGAATTAATACCTATTCTTCTGAAACTGTTCCAAAAAATAGAAATGGAAGGAAAACTTCCCAACTCATTTTATGAGGCCAGCATTCCCTTGATCCCAAAACCAGACAAAGACCCCATCAAAAAGGAGAATTACAGACCAATATCCCTGATGAACATGGATGCAAAAATTCTCACCAAAATACTAGCCAATAGGATCCAACAGTACATTAAAAGGATTATTCACCATGACCAAGTGGGATTTATCCCTGGGCTGCAAGGTTGGTTCAACATCCGCAAATCAATCAATGTGATACAATACATTAACAAAAGAAAGAACAAGAATCATATGATCCTCTCAATAGATGCAGAAAAAGCATTTGACAAAGTACAGCATCCTTTCTTGATCAAAACTCTTCAGAGTATAGGCATAGAGGGTACATACCTCAATATCATAAAAGCCATCTATGAAAAACCTACAGCGAATATCATTCTCAATGGGGAAAAACTGAGAGCTTTCCCCCTAAGGTCAGGAACGCGGCAGGGATGTCCACTATCACCACTGCTATTCAACATAGTATTGGAAGTCCTAGCCACAGCAATCAGACAACAAAAAGAAATCAAAGGCATCCAAATTGGCAAGGAAGAAGTCAAACTCTCACTCTTTGCAGATGATATGATACTTTATGTGGAAAACCCAAAAGACTCCACCCCAAAACTGCTAGAACTCATACAGGAATTCAGTCAAGTGGCAGGATATAAAATCAATGCACAGAAGTCAGTGGCATTCCTATACACCAACAACAAGACAGAAGAAAGGGAAATTAAGGAGTCGATCCCATTTACAATTGCACCCCAAACCATAAGATACCTAGGAATAAATCTAACCAAAGAGACAAAGGATCTGTACTCAGAAAACTATAAAATACTCATGAAAGAAATTGAGGAAGACACAAAGAAATGGAAAAACGTTCCATGCTCATGGATTGGAAGAACAAATATTGTGAAGATGTCAATGCTACCTAGAGCAATCTACACATTCAATGCAATCCCCATCAAAATGCCATCCACTTTTTTCAAAGAAATGGAACAAATCATCCTAAAATTTGTATGGAACCAGAAAAGACCCCGCATAGCCAGAGGAATGTTGAAAAAGAAAAGCAAAGCCGGCGGCATTACAATTCCGGACTTCCAGCTCTATTACAAAGCTGTCATCATCAAGACAGCATGGTATTGGCACAAAAACAGACACATAGATCAATGGAACAGAATAGAGAGCCCAGAAATGGACCCTCCACTCTATGGTCAACTCATCTTTGACAAAGCAGGAAAGAATGTCCAATGGAACAAAGACAGTCTCTTCAACAAATGGTGTTGGGAAAATTGGATAGCCACATGCAGAAGAATGAAACTGGACCATTTCCTTACACCACACACAAAAATAGACTCCAAATGGTTGAAAGACCTCAATGTGAGACAGGAGTCCATCAAAATCCTAAAGGAGAACACAGGCAGCAACCTCTTTGACCTCAGCCGAAGCAACTTCTTCCTAGAAACATCGCCAAAGGCAAGGGAGGCAAGGGCAAAAATGAACTATTGGGACTTCATCAAGATAAAAAGCTTTTGCAAAGCAAAGGAAACAGTCAACAAAACCAAAAGACAACCAACAGAATGGGAGAAGATATTTGCAAATGACATATCAGATAAAGGGCTAGTATCCAAAATCTATAAAGAACTCATCAAACTCAACACCCAAAGAACAAAGAATCCAATCAAGAAATGGGCAGAAGACATGAACAGACATTTTTCCAAAGAAGACATCCAAATGGCCAACAGACACATGAAAAAGTGCTCAATATCGCTCGGCATCAGGGAAATCCAAATCAAAACCTCAATGAGATACCACCTCACACCTGTCAGAATGGCTAAAATTAACAAGTCAGGAAATGACAGATGTTGGCGGGGATGTGGAGAAAGGGGAACCCTCCTACACTGTTGGTGGGAATGCAAGCTGGTGCAGCCACTCTGGAAAACTGTATGGAGGTTCCTCAAAAAGTTGAAAATAGAGCTACCATATGATCCAGCAATTGTACTACTGTGTATTTACCCCAAAGATACAAAAGTAGGGATCCGAAGGGGTACGTGCACCCCGATGTTTATAGCAGCAATGTCCACAATAGCCAAACTGTGGAAAGAGCCAAGATGTCCATCAACAGATGAATGGATAAAGAAGATGTGGTATATATATACAATGGAATATTATGCAGCCATCAAAAGGAATGAGATCTTGCCATTTGCAACGACGTGGATGGAACTGGAGGGTATTATGTTGAGTGAAATAAGTCAAACAGAGAAAGACATGTATCATATGATCTCACTGATCTGAGGAATTCTTAATCTCAGGAAACAAACTGAGGGTTGCTGGAGTGGGGGGTGGGGTGGGAAGGATGGGGTGACTGGGTGATAGACACTGGGGAGGGTATGTGCTCTGGTAAGCGCTGTGAATTTTGCAAGACTGTTGAATCTCAGATCTGTACCTCTGAAACAAATAATGCAATATATGTTAAGAAAAAAAAAAAAAAAGAAGAAGAAGGTAGCGGGAGGGGAAGAATGAAGCGGGGGAAATCGGAGGGGTAGACGAACCATGAGAGACGATGGACTCTGAAAAACAAACAGGGTTCTAGAGGGGAGGGGGGTGGGAGGATGGGTTAGCCTGGTGGTGGGTACTGAGGAGGGCACGTTCTGCATGGAGCACTGGGTGTTATGCACAAACAATGAATCATGGAACACTTCATCTAAAACTAATGATGTAATGTATGGGGATTAACATAAGAATAAAAAAAAATTAAAAAAAAAAAAGATACATGATAATGTAGGAAAGCAAAGATTGTCAAATAGGAAATATTCCCTAATGAACTACACACTTATAAAATTAGTCCTTACTGAACACCCTTCCCAATTAGTATTAGCATCTATCTCTGTGAATTATTATAAGAGGTCTTGGTCTCTTGCTGATTATAGAATGTTATAAATATCAGATAACACAATGAAAACATAATGAAAATGGATTGTAAAGTAAAATTTTTCAAGAGATTCAAGATTTCCTGATGTAAGTATACTGAAGAACTGCTGAATCAAAATTATGGACAGTGAGAATCAGTCAGAGTTAGAACCGGTAACAGATGAAGTAGAGGAAATTAGACATGGTACTTCAAAAGTAAATGACTTGAATATCAGGGATTAAAAGGAAATGATGAATGCTTCAAAAATTTTTATAGAAATGATCATTTCTATGATCATGCTGAAAAAGTTAAATGTAATATGAAAGAGATTGTATTTTTCTATCTTAACATTTTTTAAAATACACCAAAAAAATCAACACTTGATTTATTATTTATTCTTTTTAATAATTAGCACATTATACTTTTAACTTGTCAAGTTACAAGTTAATTTTTATATAATTTTAAACTTACTTTTTAAGAGCATCTCAAATTTAATTTTTTCCAATTAATTACTTTAAAAATAGGGTTATTGGTTTAAAGTGGATTTTATTTTAAATGGCCTTTTTCCAGTATTCCATTGGTCATCAAATAATGAAGACTTCCAGTATATCCATATATCTTTCTAATCTCAGGAATTAAACATGGTGAAACTTCCATTTTATCTTACTCCGACACAAGTATCCTTTCTAAGGTACTCATTTCTTTGTCATGTAAAAAGAATGACCCTGAGTCAGTTAAGAAGACATGAACAAATATAACCAACACATATTTTTGTGCAAGTAACTTTCCCAGATTGAAGTAAATACAAGATATTGCCTATGATTTTAACTTATAATCCATTTGGAGAGATTATTTTATTAGTAACTGAATAAATGATTTAAATGATAGGTAATGCAAGGTTAGAATATGTGCCACAAGGCAACCTAATAATTGCTAGGTGACTTCTCGGACATTGCCTTTGGAGCAATGGAGGGATAGATGTCTTAACTCAGGTGCTTTGGAAAAGCTTGAGTAAGGTGGTGGGGAAATTTACAGTTACAAATCCTCTGCTAAATGGAATGCTATGTTAACTAAGTGAATAAATTTACTGTCTGTTTCTTTGAAAGCTGAAATTGTTGCCTATGAGAAGGACTTCACTTGGTTAGTTTCATAAATTTATGTATAAAGAAGAAGGTAGAATTACTTAAATGATATTTCTTAAAGGAATATATCAAGTGATCATTTTCTTCTTACACTTTTTACTAGAATTTTTATGGAATCTGAGTTATTGACTTAACATTTAAAAATCTGCCTATTATAAAATTGCTGTATATTCATATTCTTCTGTATTTTAGAAATTATAAAGAGTGGTGAAATCAGGTTTGTTTCATGCTCATACTTAATTTCAGAGACATGCTCGTGGAGTAGGTTATACCTGTCGTTAAGTCCTAGTCCCCAAATCCTCACTGTGAGGGGTCCAAAAGGTGACACACTGATTGAAGAAAACTCATCTATGGAATCATGACATATAATCTACACCTGTCTTCATTCAGAAACCATTGTGGAAAGGATCCCTCATCTTCTTGGCTTGACAATCTTTACTATGCAAAATCATCTAGATGGTTTTTCTGTGTTGTGAATTTAAGCTGTGATCATAAAAATAACATTTATACTCTGAGGTGTGATCATGATTAAATATAAGTTCAGTAAATAATCTCATGTTTTTCAACTCAGGAGATAAAGTAATCCTGGCTCTTAAAGGAAAGCCAAAATAGTAATTATCAGTATAAAAAGATACATTAAAGCCATTGTTCCTTGCAAATCACTCCTCTCAGATAATGATGACATAATCATTAATTTGGGAAAATTGAAGTCCTTTGAAATCTCAAAATTTATTTTCTCTTCTAAAATTGCAGTCTAGTGTCTCTGAAGATATATGAGATCAATGAACCTTTCAGACGCCAACACTAAAACTTGTCAAGGAGCTTCAGCTCTTGTTTTAATCACGGCAAGTTTTGCCCCTAAAGTGACCTTTGGAATCTGCAGGGTTTGTTGTTGTTTAATATTAATTAAACAGAGTTAATATTAACTCTGAAGAACTATTGCTAAACTTTTATCTGTTCTTATTGAGAAACATACATGTAGCTACCTGGCTCTTGAAGATTTGCCAAAAAAGCCACCCTACAGTGATAACCTGCTATGCAGGGCAGCACGGAGAACTTGGTCCTTACACACAGACCCACTGGGTCCTGGTGCTTCCAAGACGGGACCGGGCTAATTTCACAGATGACAAGAACTCTTATCATACATTGTTCAGAACAAAGGTCTGAACTCATGCGATGTGTTTTCTTTGTTTACTTGTTTACTTGTTTTTACTCGATGCCAAAGGAGAAGATTTGATTGGGAGGAAATGATCCTTTTCTCTAGAGTTGGGGTCTGTTTGTCATGACAGTTCACGCATGGAGAGTTTGCCTTGCTCTCATCTCTGCTCCAATCAGTTTTGGTCAAGATCTCAGAAGTTTGGCACAAGTTTGTTATAAACCATGGAAACTTAGGCAGAAAATGGCTTTTTAAAATTTTTTAATTTTTTTTTTTAAGGAGCCTGTGATCCTTGTGAGAATTCATCTTTACATGTTCAATGTGATTGCTTGAAAACTGATTATAAATTCTAAAATTTTTGAGTACAGCAACATTGTCTTTATGATCTTTCTCTGCTTTCCTAATCTGCAGTGCCCCAAAAAATACTTTTTAAAATTTTGTTTTTGAATATATGTCTTTCTTTATTCTTAGCATAATAGACAAACCATCTTCTAGCATATGGACGCATTTCTACTTTGCAAGTTATTCTGAAGGGGGCATGATTTGCAAAATACTGTCAAATTAAAATGCATTTCCATATGCTTCTACAAAGACCAAATATATCCAGGGAAACTAGCTACAGACAATTTAAAAAATCCTTCATGAGTATTTTAATGAACATTGAAACTAGTCCTTTCAAAAGTCCTAAATTCAGACATCTTCTTTCTGTTTTTGTGCTTTTAACATCAATATTACCTCAAAGGATTACAAGCCAATTTTTCAAAATATTAATATATTTCAAGAAAGCATATATAGAAAAATTTAAAGGATTTATTTGTTAATAAAGCTTTCACACCAAGGAAATATTGACTTAGTTCTTTTAAGAACACCATATTATTCTGAAACTTCAGGAAATAATTTTCATTAACCAAAACTCATGATATCAGGAAGTGCTTTTTTATTTCATAACTACACTTGTCATGCTATTAGATCTCTGGACATACTTGAACAAGCCTCCTGTTGAATAAGATTTGAAGATGTAATGAATATGTAACAGAACCAAGTGAAGCACTCTAAACAATATTTACAGATGAGTGAGCAAATGAGAGGAGAAAAAGGAATTGAGTTTCGTGATACCTTCTCATAGTATTTTCCAGAGCAGCATTAAATCAGTAGACTTAAAAAGTGCAGAGCAATTGTGAACAGATGAATATTTTTTAGAAAATAAGATTTGATAGAGATCTTTTCTACTAACGTAGAGTGAGTTGGTAATATTTTGCCTATCTAATGTCGTGGACATGACAAGCCTTATAATAGTCATCCTTGGCAACTAATTGCTGGCATCAAGGGATGAATGTACAATTTTCGAGCTAAAGCAACCTATTTTGTCAGTTTTTGAGATTTTTGTTTGTCACTAACACCTTTGAATCTTCTTCTGTCACTTAGCTATGCTTTAACTTTTCCTCCAAATGTGCTGGTCACCAACTGCCTGGAATTAGACACTTCTTGTTTTATTTCCTCGGGTTTTTTTGTTTTGTTTTGTTTTGTTTGTAATGTCTTAAGTCTACTGCTTTCCCTGATCCTTATTCCTATTCACTAGCTCCATCTTCCTTATATGTACCTGAATTACTGTTACTTCTGGATTCCAGTATTTCCTTAACGATAGCAGTTGTGCTTCTGTCTCCAAGCCTTTCTTCTCACTTTGCAAGGTGGTGTAGCAGCGTTAGTATGCTGCTGTGAGGAATGGCCTAAGAATGTGATTGGGAGATTGGGTACCTTGCAACCATGCCTAAATCCTACCGAACGGATCTGCCATGAGGGCAGAGTTTTAGTATGTTCAAACCCTTCCTTGTTTGCCTTTGGTCATCCAAGTTGGATTGATTGGCCAGAAGATAGTGCCAGTGGAGCCAAAGAAAAAACTTTGGCTGATGATAGATGAACAGAGCTTGGAACAACCAAAACTGAAGAGCCAAAAAAGTCTATAATTGTTCATGAAAAGAAGTTAGTATCTTCACTGAACATTGTGAAAGAGTTTTGACTTATAATTGTATAATGCCCCTGTAGTACCTTCATAGTCATTAAATAAATATTTATTGAGCATTGTATATGTATATATATTCCGGGCAATTTTTAAAGTGTTTGGGACGGATGGACAAACAAGGCAAAGATCCCTGTCCTCATACACATTCCATCAAGAGAAGACAAACCATACCTATAATAAGAGGCAAATTATATAATGTGTTTGAAGTTTATAAGTCCTATGGACAATTGGGAAAAGGAGGTATGAGAATACTCTGTGTGGGATCCTTAGCAACATGCAGTATTTAAAAGGCATTCAGGAAAGCCCACACTGGGAAAATAAGATGTGGATGAAGAGGTGAAGGAGGTGGAGGTTGGGTCAAGCAGTTACCTGGTGAAGAGAGTTCCAGGCAGAGGGAGTATCTAAGTGTAAAGGCTCTAAGACAGGAATGTGTCTTAAATATTTGAGGAACAGCAAGGAGGCTAGCATGGCTGGAATAGATTGAGCAAACTGGAGATGAGTAGATGAAATTAGAGAGATAGAGGGGTCCATGAAATGTCGGCCCTTAATAAGGTTACAGAAAGACATGGGCTCCATTCCTATTTTGCCAGAAATGTGACAGGACACAGCAACTTGCAAAATGATCCTTCTGGTGGCTTTGTTGGGAAGAGGCTGTAGGACAAACAGTAAGGGTAGACTTTGTAAGACCAGCTGGGGCACCATTACAGATAGCAGGCAGGAGGTGACCACAATTCAAAGCAGGAGAGTAGCAGAGAGTAGCAGGTGAGGAGACATTGTATGATTAGGGCTCTATTATAAAAGATAGGTGGCAGCACTCTGAAAGAGGTCAAGAACAGAAATAGATATGTCAGTTAAAGGATGTCTGCAATCACCCAGAAGTGAGCTGCTCACTACCTAAAAGATGGCCATGGCTAATGGGATGAAAAAAGCAGGACAGAGTTAAAAGTTACTAGAAAGTTGAATCAACAGGACATAGAGAAACGTTTGGATAGAGGGGAAAGATTAAGTTGATGTTTGGGCAAAAAGATGCTAAATCATTAATTAAATGTCATGTAGTTATTTCTTTTTTTTTTCTTTTTAGTTATTTCATTTATCAGCTAGAAAAGTAGTTCTTGAGATCTACTGTAGGCAAAGCAGTATGCAGTACATAGGGGTTAGAGACATGAATGAGCTCCTGCTGTTCTTTCCATGGGAGCAGCAAAAGAAAAGAGAGGCTGGAGAAACCTTTGTTGAGGAGGTGATATTTGAGCTGACTGGAGAAATTCTCCCAAATCTTACTGAGACGGGAGGGGAACAGGCAGTGGTGGGGTGTTTGAGGCATGGTGGTTTTACATGCATCCCAGTCAGGGACCAGAAGATGGAGGTCCTTGCATTCCAAATAAGGAATTTTATTTTTTATCTTAGAGACAGGAGGAAGCCATTGACTGTCCACATGGAACAAGTTTACAAATTCAGGTCTCTTCAGCTCTCCAGGTACTGGTTTCCTCGTGGGGGAAAAATAAATAATTAGGCCTGGGGGTCTGCGAAAATTTCTTCTGGCTTTTAAACTGTGATTGTCAAGCATCAGAATAAGGTGGACTGCCTCCAGGGATAATGTAGAAACTGAAACCTGCTTGATGGAAATCTGTGTGTCATCAAATATATTGATGAATTTGGTGACCTTTTTCTCCTCCACCTTGTTGTAGTAGTTGGATACAATAAAGCAGAGTTAAGTCCAGACAAATTTGTAACAAACTTTACTATAGCCTTCTCATCTTTTTCCTTTTCTCAAGTATAAAAGACTACTATATGCATATTTCTTAAAGTTCAGCTGCCAAAATTTTGTTATGAAAATTAAGAATATATAAAAGCTATTTGAATGAATAAATTTCTCATTACTTTCTGAATAAAACAATCTTTGTGGAACTTCTTGATTCTGTGAAACATAATTATCTGATGAGGATTTTAGGTGATACACTTTTACTTGAGGTTAGGTCATAGAGGGCATTAGAATATGAGACGACAGGCATTCAAATTTATCCCCAATTGCTATTACAGATTTCTAAGAATAAATAGTTATGCTGTACCCCAAATGTTCCATGTTTTTTGGCAGTGCTGTAACAATTTGTCTGATTCAACACATTTTTTTGAGGCCATGAAAGCAGTAAGAAAATTGTATTTAATTTTCAGTTGTGACTTTGAGTGAGAGAAAGAAAGAGGAAGGGTAGGGATGGAAGGGACTGAATAGGGTGTGAGGAGAGGGGGAAGAGGATGAGGAAAAGGAAAAGAAAAAAAAAAACTTATTTCAGTCAGGTTCATATTCCTAAACACAGACTAAAATTATTAAATGTATGGTAATAAATTGTCAAATTAAAGGACATGATGTAAGCAGTCTTTTATGCAAATGTACTTTCTTAGACCAGATTGTGATCTAATTTCCTTATTTGCTGAATTGCTCCAGTGATGAACTGCATTTTTTAACATAGATTAAGGAGACTGGGAAAAGTTGTTTTGTTTTTTGGTGAGATATGGGAGAAGGAGAGGTAAGGGGTTTGTGGAATAAGTTAATTTAATTCGGTGCATGAAATATTCAGGGATTCATACTGGAGATTCTGCCATTAAAGTCTTGCTAAGGAGATCAAGGAGAGTTGGGTATTTCATTTCATAATTCTTAGCATCCAAAATCATATTCAGTGGATCCCTGGTGGCCTTCTCTTACTGAATTTGAATATCATGCCTCAAAGATGTCTTTATAATAAGCGATGCTTTCCATTTGATAATACCTATTTGAAACTCCTTTTAGGAAATTTATGATGTTCAAAGAACACAAAGCATATTAAAATCTTTACTTTTTATTATTTATCAGATCTCTTCCAAAACCTTCTCCTAAAATTCTTTTAATGCCTTCATTCTAAGTAAATGAACTCCCTGCTTGATTTTTAATTTTTGGTGGCAAAAGATTCAAATTTCTAGTCCCAAATGCAATGAGATTGCATCTTAATTGTTATTGTTCATATTCAGTTTGTAGAAATGATTTATGAGCTTGTTGTGATAATAGCTATTTATAAACTAATTTAATGGTTTTTAATTTTACTTGATTAGCTTTAGAATATTTGCTTTTTAGAATTCATGCCAAGATTTCATTTAGATTACATTTCTTTTGTATTTTATTTTGCCTTTCCTACGCTCCAAATGGTGGGGTCTTAAAATGAATTTAACTTTCCCTTAGATTTTTTGTGATGTATTTTGTGTTTGAATGAGTATTTTTTAAATCACCATTTCTTTATTTGACTTTTTTTCCTTAACACATTTTTAAAAATTATGTTATGTTAATCACCATACATTACATCATTAGTTTCTTTATTTGACTTTAAACAATCCCCATTCCATCTATAAAGACTTCAAGGTGTGATATATGAGCAATATGAGCAATATGCTTGTCCAAGTTTACTAAATTAGATGCCTCAGCCTCAGTCAGTGCCCTTTGAAAAGAAGAGGAATTGACTACAGAGATTATAAAAGAACAGAGAAAGTTAAAAAAAAAAGAATAAAGAAAATTTTCAAGAAAAAAAGAACATATTTCTGCTAACTCAGAACCCTGAGTGCATTTTTTAAGTAATCTGGGGAATATGGCTTTTATAGAATCTCTTGATTCATTAAAAAAAAAAAAATCTGCCCTAGGTGATTTTGCATTTGTTTGTGAATATTCTTGATCATAATGGTCTATATCTACATTTAGGCTTCAACAACTAACACTTGTGTTATTTTAGACTATTTATCGAGAGTCTTGAAACCTCAATATCCTCATCTGTATAATGAGGATAATAATAGTATCCAGGTCATAGGATTATTTTTAAAAATTAAGCAATTGCTTAGAACAGTGGATCATAATGAAAGCTCAATTAACATTTGTTGCTTTCAAAAGTATTAAAAAATTACAAAAAATATTAAACAGTTACAAGAACTTAAATCAGGAAAAACACATGCATCCCTAAGTTAAACTTGTTGGACTGTTTGTGGTTTTTTAACTTTTTTTTATATTTCATTTATTTATTTATTTGACAGAGAGAGAGAGAGAGAGAGAGAGCAAGCAGGGAGAACAGCAGAGGGAGAGGGAGAAGCAGGCTCCCCGCTGAGCAAGGAGCCCGATGTAGGGCTGGATCCAGGACCCAGGGATCATGACTGGAGGTGAAGGCAGATGCTTAACCGACTGAGCCACCTAGGTGCCCCTTGTTGGACCGTTTTTACAAGACTAGTTGAGGAGTCAATCACCGGGATTTACATTGTTCGCATTGTTTAATTGGAAGGTAATATGGGGAGAAGCTTTATCTCTCATACATATTATTTTGGTAAATAGAATTCTTTTCTTTTATCATTTTATTTAAATTAACAATGTTTTTTTACAAAAGTTGAATCTAGTTAGTAGGGTAAGAGTTATAGTAGCTTAGGCTCTTATTAAAAACATATCATTAATGTTGTTTTTCATGAAAATATTCAGAATAACCTGAAGAATGTCAGAATTAAAGAGGAAATCTCAATACTTTTTTACTTCACAAGGTGTTATGGGTAAAAATAAGTTTTAATAAGATAAAAATGTCATTCTCTTGTTACAATATTCCATTTAAATGATTAAATTTCTTTTTATCAAGTGCAAGTGTAGAGCAGTTAATTTTAGATAGTTGCAATCATTTCCCCAAGAAATAACATTTAGAATTTAATTAAGATTGAAAATAGATACCCCCCATGATTAAAAGAACATGGTAATTATTAATACTTTATATCAGAATAAAGATGCAAAGGAAGAAAAGCATCATACGAAAAATCAGTGACAGTTTGAAACAATCACAACTACTGGCCCAGGACTTTGAAGCACATTCAACATGGAATGTCTCCTGCCATTTTTTTTTTTTTTTTTATGGCTACATGGCATAAAACTAAGAGTTTGTATTTACAATTTGTTGAGTTGTTTTGATGAATATTTTCATCAAGTAATTGCTTTGATCACTGAATTTAATGACATTACTGTCACATCCAGATATCAGATTATAGTGGTGTGTTATGTAGAAAGTTATATTATATCTCCCTACTCTGGTGTACTCTGATCCCATTTACTACTAAGTGTTGGGGAAATTCTGAATAGCCTCTATGGAGAGCTATTGTTTGTTTTCTTCTGTTTCTCTTACTCTCCTTCTTTTAATAACTTCAAAATGCATGTTGATGAAACTGAACTTACCTTCCTGAGCCTGTAGTTTCATTTCTTTCAGGGTTTCAATCCACTCAATATCTCACTCTTAATGGAGTATGTCAGCAACTCTGTCTTCCTTAGCTGTTGGTTAATATCAAACATCTAGGTTCCCGTCCATTTTCCTTCTGTCAATTCCTCCTACCTCACTATGTCCCCTGGATGCTTGCTTCTCGATGAAGACTCACAGGTCCACCCGTAGTTACAAGGCAACGGGCAACACAAAGGCATGAACACCTGGAGGCAGGGCTGGGGGGAAGCCAACCACCCTTTTGTTGAATTAATACCTATTTAACTAGTTCCTACCTCCAGCCACGCCCAATAGACTTCAAATTCTGGACAAGGACCATTTCTGTTCTAGCTTACTGTACTGTCTCTATCTGTACCTTCTAGCAAAGTGTCTCATTAACTACATGTGAAGAATTAATGAATGAAATATAGAAAAACTTGCTGTCTCTCCTACCCAGAGGGAGGCTCCCATGTGTGCGGGGCTGGGCGGGTGGGGCCGGCAGGAGAAAAGTAATTTAATTAGGAGCAAAAGTGATAGAAATAAACTCACTAATAACAAGTGTCAACTTTACTCTAACTTCCATTATACCATTGACTTTACCCATGTCAGTTTTAGCTCCTGCTCTTAGACTCAGCTTCCAGAGACTGTGTTTCTCAGCTTCTACTTGCTTATTGGCTTGTTAAGATGCTCTCTCTGAACCCTGTTCTTCAACTTTCTTCTGATGACACCATCTCAACCACAGCTTCTTGCTTTGGGTCAGTGTTCCTGCTTATATACTGAGCAGGAATAGGCTTACTTAGTTATGTTCCTTTAGATAATCACTCAACCTCCGTAAGCCTTACTTTTCTCAAATCTAAAAGTGTGGAAATAATACCTACCTCAGAGTGTTATTGCAAAGATTAAGTGAAATGACATGAAGCTATCTTGCCCATTTCCCAGCCAACATGTCTTGGCTTGGTCCTTTTTTCTTTAGCAGTTTGCTGTGCAAAACTTTGCTAAACCATGCCTTTTGAATAAGATTTCCTCTTGGCATAAGAACCAATAATTTGATTAACTACACCACTCTTAAAGGTAGTCTGGGATTATATAACTTCCACTCAGGAGTGATGTGGATGCAGTGGCAGAGGGTGAGGAATGGCGAACAGAATCTCCAAGGGGGTCTAGGGGCTGGTTCCCTTCCTACTAAGCCCTTGGATAGCAAAATGTAACTTCTTCAGTAAATAAATGCAAAAGAGGCATATCATCATCAAATAATGAGGTAAACAACTTAGAAACAATCGTAATACCCTGTTTGTACTTTCTCAGGTATGAAGTTAAAGTGCTTTTTGTAGATTCAGTAAATAAAGTGTAAAAAATGATGCCTGGACCTCAGTTATGGAATCAGTTCTGAATTTTTTTTTTCCCTACGAACACATTTTTCCCTTCATGTAGTCCCTTGTTTCTTTCACATTTAGGTCATGAACATGTCATCAGTACTTTCGAGCACAAGCTATTACTCCTCCTGTGATACCATGTTCGCACACTAGGTCTTTGATGTTTCTGTCAAATAGTCCCAGCAACCATCATAACTCATGGTCTTAAATTTTTAATATCACTCCACAAACAGAAATGACAAATACCTAGTCCTTTAGCAAACACACAAGAACGAAAGAGAAGTTCCTAAATAGGAAAAACATATTGAAATGTTCTCCCAGTTTTTATTTTGATCCCATTGAAAAGGACTGGAAAAAACAAACAAACAAACATGTTGCCCTTGTTTTCATGACCTGTCTCACAGACACTGTATTTGCCTCAGATTTTTTAAAAAGAAAATGCAAAGAGGTAAATTTTGAATGTTTCCATAGAAAGCATTATGTGCAATATTTTTTATATGTAACTACTGAAGAAATAATTATTTTTTTAAAGATTTTATTTATTTGAGAGAGAGAGAATGAGAGAGAGAGAGCACAAGAGTGGGGAAGGTGAGAGGGAGAAGCAGACTCCCTGCTAAGCACGGAGCCCGATGTGGGACTCGATCCCGGGACTCCAGGATCATGACCTGAGCCGAAGGCAGTCGCTTAACCAACTGAGCCACCCAGGTCCCCAAAATAATTCTCTTTAACAAACTAGTATTTTTCTTCTATTTCAAAAGATAAAAAATAAAACAATAGTCAATGCCTCTGTTCTAAAGGATGGTAACTGTATCTAACTCATTCAGGCTAGAATTCCTTCCCTAATTCCTCCTTGTTATGCAGATATAATCTGAGCCTCAATGAGAGTGAGTCCACTCAGGACCTACCACAGTTCTATGCTGCTGAAAGAATGGGCTTTCAATAAATATACATCACAGTAAACGTAAAGACCTCAAATAAACAACTACTTTGTAGAGTAGTTTTGCTTTCCCACTCAATTTAACTCATTGATATGCTCAATTATGTGTTCAAATTGACTTAAGATAGGTTCTGATTCTGATATTTAATATAAAAACATGTCAGAACTTTGATAAATATACTTTTAATTTTATTATTGATTATAGTTATCAGAAATTTGATAATTTTTAAAAGTTATATATGTAAATATCATCAGGTCATAAACTTTGGTGGGTAAATAACTTTGTTTAAATTTTTATCAACTTAATTGATGCAGGAAATTCAGTCTTGTCGGTTCTAGGTAAACTTGGTGACTTTCGTGATTTTTCTCAGTAAATCCAGAGGTTGAGCTGTGTGAGTTCAGAGTTTTTTTCTTGTTCGTTTTTCCTTAACAATGGCATCTGAGATTGTGGGGTTGGGTGATGTATAGATCATTCAGACATGGTTAAGGGAGAAGCATCTGGCTCCACAGCATGTCTTGGAAATCCGCTAAAATGTACCCGACACCCCCTTGGTCATCTGCTTCTATTACTGCTGCATCCTCCAAGCTGTCTATGGAACCAGCCCCACGCTCTTTATCCCAACCCTCTAGATCCACGGGGATACTGAATCTCTCTGTCATTTCTGTTCTCTTCTCTGGAGGTACAGGAATTTCAGGATTCTCTCTTGGGCCTCTTGGATTAGTATGATCTTAGTTGTATGTGTTATCATGGTTCCATTCTGCTCACATTTTTACACGAAGACTGTGGCACTAAGCTGGCATGGAGGGATTCTATACACACCCTCTGGATTGCCTTCTAAAGCTGAGGGGACATAGTTCAGGCAATTTCTGTCATCACCTCTACCCAAACATATCCGGAGTTCCCACTGACCTCACACCCACCCCAACACCCATCCCCTTGAACTTAACAAGGGCTAGAGAGTCCTTCAGGGCTCAGTATTAGGGATCTGAATCCAATCTTTCTCTTCCCTTTCTGAAGCTTCTCCTTCCTTAGCATGATCAAACTTTATTTTATTCATGAGTTAGGTTCATTGTTTTCTCAGTTTTCTTTTCTCTTTGCTGTTTACGGCATAGACTTTATGCTAGGCTATATTAGACACATCATGATTCGAATTCCCTAATGTCTGTCTATTGCAAACCAGAAGTCTTGGCCTTTAAAGATTACTGTCTCTAAGTTTCAAAAGTTCATGTTGGAACTCAAAACTAAAAGATGTTTTAGTACTATATACATCCCTTGGTGCTCTCCACTTAAGTGATCCTGAAACAATAAAATTTACTGAATGACCATGGAGAAGAAGGTTATAGGTAGCTATTTGAAAATGATGGGACAAATAATTAATTAATTTCTTCAAAGTTTTACCACTCTGAACATTTTTTCCAAACAATAATGTATTAGTAGTTGTTTCTCAATCCATAGATTTTTCATGTTGGGGAAATTGGCAATTAACGTGTGACTAAAAATATCATTGATAGAGAGAGGAGAACCCAAACTGGACCATCGGTTTTTAAATCAGATTTAGTATTTTATTCTGGAAAACTCATTTGACAACAATACTGAAATTGAATATTAAGTGCACACCTAGAAATTTAGTGAACTTAATTTAAAAAATCAATTCAGGGGCACCTGGGTGGCTCAGTTAGTTAAGCATCTGCCTTCGGCTCAGGTCATGATCTTGGGATCCTGGGATCAAGCCCTACATCGGGCTCCCTGCTCAGCGGGGAGTCTGCTTCTCCCTCTCCCTCTGCCCCTTCCCCCTCTGCTTGTGATCTCTGTCTCTCTCAAATAAATAAATAATCTAAAAAATAAAATAAGATAAAAAAATAAATTCATTTAAGATTAAACAGCATAGAACAAAAAGAAAAATAAGAGTGGACAAGGGAGGTGGGGGGAAATGAGCCCACCTAGTCTGTGTGTGCTAGAGGTGGAGGACATACCACCTATCAGGGACATCATGCAAATTGCTCACTGAGCCAAACACAATGAATTGGTATGTGATGATTATTCACAGTGTCAATGTATGCAACTGAAAATCTGACTAGTTTTCCATTGCTAGAGATTTCATGACCAGTGACTAAAGAACAAACAGTAACCTCCTAACACTCTTAAACTTTCTCATGTTCCCAGAGGCACAATGACATACTAAATGTAAGCTTAGATATTTGTTCATTTACTTATGTGTAGAATATTCTTTCTTACTTCCTAAGTAGGTTTTTTTTTTTTAATGTATTTTGTTTTTGGAGATGAAAATTGGCAAAATGTAGGATCACTGAAATATAATCATAGATCTTTGAACACGTAAGTGAGACCATTTAAAACATTTCCCCTCAAAACAAGACATATTTTAGGATGGACAGGAATATGTCATGTAAAATTGGAAATCCAGATTTTACTAGTAGTGACTAGTGTTTAGATAGAATGTCAGCTTCAGACAATGAGAAATTCATCAGTGGACTCTGAATTAAACTCAGTGGCTTGAGTTGAATTTAGTGCAATGCCAAATTTTGTGAAAACTGAGGAATTGTCTTTCCTATTTTCTGCATTGTGAAATATATCCTGTCCCCTTTACTTTTTCCCTTCAGACCATTCAAACAAAATCTATCATTCAGCTATCAGTCTAAACACCAGCCTATTCTGGAATATACTAAGCTCTCAAAATTTACTCTGTTGAAACATTTTGGCAAGTTAACTTTTTTTTTTTTTAAAGGATTTATTTGGGGCACGTGGGTGGCTCAGACGGTTAAGCGTCTGCCTTCGGCTCAGGTCATGGTCCCAGGGTCCTGGGATCAAGCCCTGTGTCGGGCTCCCTTCTGAGCAGGGAGCCTGCTTCTCCCTCTCCCTCTGCCTGCCACTTCCCCTGCTTGTGCTCTCTCTCTCTCTCTGTCAAAAATAAAAAATAAATAAAAAAATAAAAAATAAATAAATAAAAAATTAAAAAGATTTATTTATTTATTTATTTGAGAGAGAGAACATGGGGGTGGGGAGGGGCAGAAGGTGAGGAAGAAGGCAAATCTCAAGCAGACTCCCCGCTAAGCTTGGAACCTGCCATGGGGCTTGATCTCATGACCCTGAGATCATGACCTGAGCCAAAAATCAAGAGTCAGCCACTTAACCGACTGAGCCACCCAAGTGCCCCTGGCAAGTGAACTTTTAAAATATAAAGCTTGCCCTGAGGCTTTTAAAAGTAGAAGTGGCCATCTATGTGGATAAAGTACTAAGTTCATTGCCATCATGTAAAATTTCAGTAAATGATTATTTCAGTTGAAATGAGATATGTTCTTCAGAACTGAGGCAAGACCTCAGCTGCAGCCATAATTAAAATTCTGTTGTTTCATAGATACATCTTTCAGTATATGAATATGTCATTTAGAAAAAATATCTGCTTATATTTAATAGGATTATTAAATCGTTCCTTCTATACAAC
The DNA here is from genome assembly GCF_002201575.2 of Neomonachus schauinslandi. NCBI lineage: Eukaryota > Metazoa > Chordata > Mammalia > Carnivora > Phocidae > Neomonachus > Neomonachus schauinslandi. Next base: position 107,532,520 of record NC_058405.1, read on the forward strand.
ATAAGTTGAGAATTTTCTCAGTGTACATGGATTTCATAATCATTTCCAGAAAAGTCTCAGGTATTTTTTATATAACTATCTTTTAAATCAGTGCTTAATGCTTCTCAAAGTAAATATCCATTATGATAAACTTCAGAATCTCATATAAACAGTTGTATAATAAAATTTCTCTCAGTATATCCCATGGATGGAGTTCAAACTGTTATATGAGCTAATATTTACATTAGATTTGAGAAAGTTCTGCCGTGTATTCTAACCATAAAAAAATAATAAGTTCTGATAATTATCCTTTTACTGTTTGGTTCCTGTTTAAATGAGGGGTTTTAAAAGTGGAAAGAAAAGCAAGTTTTTATAATGTTGAATAAATTTCACATAATACCTCTTCAATACATATTGGTTACATCTCAAATAGTGGGGATAATTGTCAGTTGTACAACATGGAGTAGTCTGCCTTTGGAAAGTCACTTAACTCCCAAAGAACCTTGTCCTTTCTTAATTCTGGTCTTTGCACATGCTACTTTGACCATCTGGAAGAGTCTTTCCTTCCTCCTTTGCCAAAATATACTCATTCTTCTGCTCAGCTTCCTCTGCAGTCTCCCCTGACCATCACCACACTGGTTCAGCTGCCTTAACCAATGCTTCACTTATTGGCTGCTTATCACACATCACATCACCCACATTACAAACACTCATCTACAAGCAGTAAGAGGCATTTCCCTGATCTGATCAGCTTACGTTCTAGTTGGGGGCGAGGGGAAACAAAAATAAGCAAATATTTAGTATTCACAAAAGATACTCTACATTCTATTCTACATCTTCCGTTTGTTTCATGTCTCTTATAAATCATTCCCTTTTCAGGACATAGAAGTCTTCCTCATTCACTTTTAATTTAACAGTTATATGGCATTTTATTATATAGATTTACCATGATTTATGAAACCAACCTAATATTGAAGGAATTTTAGGTTCTTTTCAATCTTAAACTATTGCTAAAAAGGATGCAATGACTGTTACATAATTCATTTTATTCCGGTACAAGTTCTGGTGAATAAATTCCCAGAAGTGAATTTGTTAGGTTGAAGGGTATATGTATTTGTAACTTTTATAGCTACTATTCATTTGTTCTCCAGAGGGGTGCATCAGTTTATACCCCCACAATAATACATGAATACCTCATCACCCATGTTAATAGCAAGAGAATGTATAATCTAAGTTTTAAATTTTTGCCAGTCTAAGAAGTGAACAGTGGTATCTCAATGTAGTTTTAATTTGTATTTTCTTACCTTAAGTAAGTGGAGAGGTATTCTTTTTAACATTTAAGGGGCATTTGCCTTTTCTATATGATCAATTCAGATCTTCTGGTCATTTTTCTTGGGTTATTTTTACATTATTGATCTCTAGATACTTTTATACTAAGAGGATTAACTAACCTCTTGTGACATGGGTTGAAAATAATTTTTTTTTTAAACAGATTGTTGTTTGATAGAACTTTCTCTTATGATTCATTAGTCTATGGAGATAATCCTATGGCTTTCTCTTTAGCTTTTTAAATATAGCGAATTGTATATTAATTGATTTGTTAACACAGTACCACGTTGTTTTCATTCTGAAGTTTTGTAACATAGGAATATTTTATAGAAATACTGCTCTTCTTACTATGATTTGTTTTTCCATATGGTATTAGAATCGGCTTGTCTAGTATCCAATTAAAAAATAAAATAAAATCCTTTGTATTTTTTGCTGGGATCATCTAAATTTGCACATTAACTTGAGAAGAATTGATTTTTTTTCTTGTTGGATATTATTCAAATCTTTTTAATGTTCAGATTCAGGAGTGTTTTAAAAATTTACCTTGTGTAGGTCTGGAAAATTTCTTGGTACTGTACTCATTTGTTGTCATTTTAAATTTTGGGTATTTGTTTCTCATATTAACTTTGTGCCAGACTACTATAATAAATAATGTTTTTGTTCATACTGGTATAAGATTGTATAATTTGAAAGTAGTCATACTTTCTAGTTTCCAATTTTTATAACTGCAAAGTCTTAGTATTTTTTGTTGTAAAGATTTTATTTATTTGAGAGAGAGAGGAGGGAGGAGGGAGGGAAGAGCATAGGGAGTGGGAGAAGCAGACTCCCCGCTGAGTGGGGAGCCCAATGCAGGGTTTGATCCTAGGACCTTGAGATCATGACCTGTGCTGAAGGCAGACACCACCCAGGCACCCCAGCAAAATCTTAGTATTAATTGAAAGCATGTTTAGTGTTCTCCATTAAGTGCAAATTTGACTTTTAGGCTGACACAGATATATTTCACTGCAATAAGTGTCTTCTTATTACTCTTTTGTTTCATTTTAATTTTCTTGTAATTAACAACTGTGGCAGAATGTTGAAAATGTCTTTAGGGCGCCTGGGTGGCTCAGTTGGTTAAGCGACTGCCTTCGGCTCAGGTCATGATCCTGGAGTCCCGGGATCGAGTCCCACATCGGGCTCCCTGCTCAGCGGGGAGTCTCCTTCTCCCTCTGACCCTCCCCCCTCTCATGCTCTCTCTATCTCATTCTCTCTCTCAAATAAATAAAATAAAATAAAATAAAATGTCTTTATAGGGTCTATAGAGATGATCCTATGATTGTCTTTTTAGTTTTATTAATATAATAAATTGTATATTAATAAATTTGCTAATATAAAACCATTTTTGCATTTCTTAAATAAACCCTTACTCTTCATAACATAACACATTATTATTTTAATGTGGTGTTTGAATCTGTTTGTGATTTTTGTATTAATATTCTTAAGTCAGATTGGCTTGTGTTTTTCTTTATGTGTGCAATTCTAACCTGGTTTGATACTAATGTTATATCTATTCCCAAAAAAGTGTGAATCTTTCCTATACTTTTTTTTTTTTGTATTAGTTTTGTTTTTTTATGCTCTGGAATAGTTTAAATAACCTTGGAATTATTTACTCTGAAAAGTGTGGCAGAATTTCCCTATGTGATCACCTTCTTCTAGGAATTTTAGATATTTGAGATGTTTATTTCTTCTATTAAAATCTGCAGGTTTTGATGTTTTTTTTTTTCTTTTCTGGAATTAGTTGGGATAAATAAATTCTCCGAGAAAATTAAAAAATTAAAAAGCTTTAAAACTGATTGAAAAATATGAAAAAAAAATAAAACTGATTTTAGGGGCTCCTGGGTGGCTTAGTCAGTTAAGCATCTACCTTCTGCTCAGGTCATGATCCCCGGGTCCTGGGATCGAGCCCCTATTTGGGCTCTCTGCTCAGCGGGGAGCCTGCTTCTCCCTCTGCCCTTCGCCGTGCCCATGCTTGCTCTCTCTGTCGCCCTCTGTCTCTCTCTCTGTCTCTCTCTAATAAATAAATAAATAAATCTTTAAAAAAATAAAAGATAAACCAAACCTGATTTTAGCAGTCTCTTATGATGTTCTTTCTTTTCCCTATTTTGTGATTATTCCTCCCCACAATGTTTTAGTTTTATAGTTACACTTGTTTTCTCAATTCATCAATATCTTTCACCCTCACCAAAATAGATTTTTTATTTATATATCATTGTAACTTATTTTATGCTTTCTAAACATTAATTCCAGCTTTTATCTTTATTAATTGTATATTACAGCTTTATTTCAGTTTATTTTCTTGTTCTCTATGACTTTTTAGTCTTATTATTGATTTATTTACTTACATTTAAAAAATGTTTCTATTGATCTGACATCTAAAGCTATGAATTTTTCTCCATGCACTATCTAGCAATATCCCAAAGATGTTGATCTATAGTGTTTTCATTATTTTTAAAAGAAATTCTACCATTTCAGTTTGATCATAAAAGTAATTTGAGATAAATTTTAACTTCCCAAGTAACTGAGTCTTCTTGCTTTTTGAGTTTCTTATTAATTGCTAATTTTATTGGATTGTAATCAGAAGACATAGCCAGCAACATATCCACTTGGGAAATATTACATTATTTTGTAGTTAATTTTAGTCAGTATTTTATGAGCACTTTTAAAAAAAGCTATAATCTTTTTTTCAGGGCAAAGCCTTTAACATTTATCAATTAGATTTACCTCTTAATTGATATTTTGTTTACTTGATCTGTCATAGACTCAATGAGGTCAATGAAACTCTTCTGAAACCACAGGATATTTCTACTTCTGTTTAACCTCCGCTTTATGAATATTGCTGCCCTGTTTTGTGATGTCTAGAAATTCATAACTGTTTTTTTATTGTGAATATCTTAATTCATCAGCATTATAAAATGCCCTTCTTCAAACCATTTGATTCTTTTTGGTCTGAATTTCATCTTGTCTGATATAAAGATTGCATCCACCCTTGCTTTATTTTTGCATTTCCACTTATACCTGTGCTCATCCTTTTAGTCTGTTTCTTTCTGCATCACTCATTTTAACTGATTCTCTTTGATTTATGGTATAATCTGGTAACTTTGTCTTTCAGTATTTGAATTAAACCCATTGATTTGTATTGCTTTGATGGCTTTGTCTGGTCTTAATTCAGTGCCATTCAGTGTCAAATTTTCTGTTTTTGGATCATTTTAGTCTTTCAGCATGAGATAGGTTTTGCTTTTTTGTTCACTGCTTTTCAGCAAATAGTTCTGATATTTCATATTTTAATTAAAAATTTTATTCTTTCCTGTTTTCTTCTATTAGTTCCCTTCCATGAGCAATGAAAGATTTAGCAGGTTTCCTTTCCTTCTGCCCAAATTCCCATCAGCCCATGACTTAGTCTGTTTTGTTTTGTTTTTAAGATTTTATTTATTTATTTGACAGAGAGAGACACAGCGAGAGAGGGAACACAAGCAGGAGGAGCGGGAGAGGGAGAAGCAGGCTTCCCGTGCAGCAAGGAGCCTGATGCGGGGCTCGATCCCAGGACCCTGGGATCATGACCTGAGCCGAAGGCAGACGCTTAACGACTGAGCCACCCAGGCGCCCGACTTAGTCTGTTTTGACTTGCTTGGTGTTTCGTGCATATTCGTAGATCTGATTATACTTCTATTACTTGATTTATCAAATTTAAGTATAGATGATCAAGGAAATTATTTTATTACCCCCATTTTGCCAGTTAACCGTTTTCACATTGTCATTCTCTTTCATTATGTTCTGTCACCTTCATTCCCACATTTGTTTAATCCTAGTCCTATAATTAAAGGCATTCAATAGTCACCACATATGTTTTTGTCATAATGTCTCTTGGCTGACTTAACTTTACCCTTATGTAGATTTTTATGAAGAATTCATGGGATCAAAGAGGCACATGCACCCTGATGTTTATAGCAGCATTATCAACAATAGCCAAACTATGGAAAGAACCCAAATGTCTATTGACTGATGAATGGATAAAGATGTGGTGTGTGTGTGTGTGTGTGTGTTTGCATGTATATGTATGTATATGTATATGTGTGTGTGTGGAATATTACTCAGCCATCAAAAAGAATGAAATCCTAACATTTGCAGCAACGTAGATGTAAATAGAGTGCATTATGCTAAGCAAAATAAGTCAGTCAGAGAAAGACAAATGCCATATGATTTCACTCATAATGTGGAATTTAAGAAACAAAACAGATGAACATATGGGAAGGGAAAAAAAAAAGAGGGGGAAGCAAACCATAGGACTCAGCAATAGAGAACAAACAGGGTGGGGGATGGGCTAAATGGGTGATGGGCATTAAGGAGCGCACTTGTTATGATGAGCACTGGGTGTTACATATAAGCGAATCACTAAATTCTACTCCTGAAACCAATATTACACTATATGTTAACTAACTGGAATTGAAATAAAAATTTTAAACAAAAAATAAAAACAGAGAAAAAAGAATTCATGGCAAAATATTCGCTGATCTCTTGCTTGATCAACACCAGTAGTCTTTATACAATTTGGCTTGTCCACACATAATATTCACACATTATGTTTTCTTTCTATGGCAGGGGAATATTATATAGATATTTCTACATTATCCTCTTCATTGAATGGTTGCATTTGATGATTTTGAAACAAATCTAATTTTTTTTTACTTTCTTTTGTCCTCACCATTTTTGCCTGGAATCTCATTTTGTTTCTTCATCCTTAAAATCCAGTAACTTTAACAAACTTTAAATAAAAGTGACTACTCTTGATTAATGCTCTCCAATTCGCTCAATGTTGCATTTTTTCAATATAGTTGATTAAAGTCATTTTTTATTCATTTTCATTTAGTCATTGTTGTCTTGAATTACAACTTCAAAAAAATTTTTTTTCTTCTTGCTTCCTTGCTTGCTTGTCTTCTTTGGAAATTCACTTTGGTTATGATACAACTTTCTCTCTTGACTCTTTTAAATCTTTTTTCTTTTTCTTTTTGTTTATTTTTTCTCACAGCAGTCCTCTGACCCCTGGTGTCTTTTCTAGTTTCCTAACTTCCTTGCATTCTTCCCAAACTCTTTCTTTATTTCTTTTATGTGTTTTATTTTTCTTTTATGATTTTTTCTTGATTTCTGCAAGCTTGTTTTCCTCCCTCCTGTTGTCAAGCTATATCAATCCTATTCCTGCATTTCTACTGGGTATTTTTGCATCATATGAAATATTACTTCATTAAGTTTCTATTGTTTAATTTACTTACTCCTTGCTTTGCATGTTCATCAGCTTTCTGGCAACCTTTGCCTGGTGCATGTTTTTTATCTGTGCATAGATTTTTCTACTTTTACATTTTTCATGTAGAATCTTTGTGACTGCAATACCCAGTTCCCTTTTCCATTGTTCATCCCTGAATGAGTTGAATTTTCTTGGATCAGCAATCTGGGGAGACACCTGAACTGGAGGTTAGGGAAGGGGACAGGGTAGCCTTTCAGCTATCTCATTCTCTGACTACTTCCAACTGTTAGGGCTCCTCTTGTTTTTTTATATAAAAATGTCTTCTTTTCTTTTTTAATATAGCAGCCATTCTGAAAGTAATCCTGCTCATCCCTGTATTTTACTTACAGTTTTATCAAGGGGTAGCTTTTGAAATTAAAATAAAAAAAATTTGCCTTCTTTTCAGAAAGTAGTGGAACTTCCTGGAACTTTCCTGGAACTTCCTCATGTGTTAATATCACTTGGGCTTCCACTGTTCTGCCCCGATTTTTTCTTTCACTGTTCCTACACAGCTTCTACCCATGTAAGCATTTCAGGCAGAAAAACCATGGTGTTGGGGTGGGTGGGAGGGGTTTTTGATAGGTTTTGAGAATGAATCACTTGAAATGAGAAAAAAAATATTAGGAATAAGGTTTGAAAGTTATGCTTGGGCTAATAGGAGATGAATTTTTCCCTTCAAGAAAAGGGAAGCCATATGATATTTTTGAGCGTAAAAGCATTAGTTATCTTACACAATTAATCAATCTTTGCTAACTAATTCTATATATATGTTCTATATACATAGAAAAATATGTGTATATCTATAGATAGAAATATATATGTATGTATATATTCAAAGTGTACAAAATAAGCTAATTTTTAGAATTAAAGCTTGAACTAATGAATATGGGTTAAAATTATAATTGTAGATTTTCTCTGATGCAATAACAATACATGCTCTTTAGAAAATTCTGAAAATTATAGATAAGAATAAAGCAGAAATAAAAAATTTTAACATTTTGACTAGAGTTTCATATAAATGCATTATATTTTATTGGCTTTTTCATATTTTTTATTGTTCTAAAATTGGAATAATATTCTAAATATTGTGATCTCCATTTTATTCTTTTTGAATATATATTCTTTTAAGTAGGATTTTTTTGTGATGGCTTCAGTAATATTCCATTGTATGAAAGTAGTATAAGTCATTTTATTAGCTCTCTATTAAAAGATATTTAGGTGCTTTGACATTGTAAATAGTATTGTGCTCATTGTCCTAGTACATATATCTTAATGTACTCCAAATACTGTAATCCAAATAGTACTTCGAATAAATTGGAAAGAGTAAAAGTCCTGGGACAGGAAATTATACATATTTTTCACATACATTCTCAAACTGTACTCTAGACAGGTTTTATTACTTATTATTCTCATGATTAGACAAAGTACTCATTTCTTTTCCTTTGAATCCTTGATGATAGGCTTCATACTTTTTGAATGACTTTGCCAATTTGATATATGAAGTATGGTCTCATCTTTATGATATTTCACATTTTAAAAATTATTACTGAGATTGAACTCTTTTTTTTTTTTTCCTGAATTTGTGGGACATTTACACTTCTCCCTTTATAATGCCCTGTCCATGCTCTATGGCTGGGTAGCTTTGGGGGGGGCATTGCCCCTTCTCTGATGAAAAAACTGGGTGAAAACTCATAGGTGGCAAGTAGCAGCCTTTAAAATGAAAAATTTATTTAGAGAGAACATACCAGAAATACTGAGTTACTGTTTCTCAAATTTTATATTTTTCTTTAAATTATAATTCTTTTCCTCTGATATTCACACACACACATACATTTATATGATTTTTCCTACTTATTTATTAATCTCACTAAAATATGACAGTAATCAATTTCCTTAGGAAATTACTCAAATTTTTTCCACAATTATATAGGTTATTTTAACACCATTTCTCATTAGGGAGCCTATTGTGAAAAATATATTATTACATTAATTGCTTTTCCTTTTTGAGCTTATACTTCCGTTTTAAAATAAAAAAAACTCAACATTTTTGTTCATTTTATTTTAAATAAGAAAAAGATCCTTAAATATAGATTTTCAGATGATTTAACATCACAAAAATAATATAACTAGTAATATGAATAAATTGATTTTTATCCTCATTCTTGATAAGGTTATAAATATTAATTGCCTTATGATATCATCTAACATGTATATGCTTAAATATTTGATGACTCGTATCACAAATGGTTTTGATATACAGGCCCCAAATTCCTGTATTAATTGCAGTTATTTTTGTAGATCAAAATATCTAATGTTGTTATTTATGTTTTAGGTTAGTGGGATGGTTTGGCCATGAACTCAGCACCCGATTTAAGATGGATAACAGTAAGTGTATTCAATTTCACTTCCCAAGTCATTTCATTTTACCTTCATTTCAATTTTCATCTGTCTTTGTATGATATGTAATATACATGCCTCATGGAGAGTGCACTTTGAAAATGCCACTGAGAATTCTTAAAATAAGAAATGACATTTCCAGAGTGTAAGACTAAGTGTTTGTACATTTTAGCATGAATTTGAGTCTATCCCTTTGTAGGGAGATAAGTGGAAGTGAAATGTAATGTACAGGACTCAGATCTCATCAATATTGAGTACCCAAAACATCAGGCAATGAGGACAGAAAGGAATTTTTTGCTTGTAGTTAGACCCAGAGAGACTTAGGTGTCAATCCCACTTTGCTGCTTAATCGTTTTGTGATGCTGCACAAATTATATCATCTTGGGTTTTTTGTTTTCTGTTTTGTTTTCCTTCTTGCATATCTAATGTGAATAGTAAAATCTATGTCAGGGTTTGATTTGAGAGTGAGACAGGTTCGTTTTTAGCTCTCTTTTTTTCAGTTTTTCCTTTTGTGGCTTTTGCCACACACCAAACAATAGCAGTTGAACCCCAGCAAGTAGAAGTAAAAGTACAACATGTGCAGTGTGCTCCCAAACTGCCCTACTTTTTCCTGAGTGACTGACCCTATTCTTCCATCACGTTGGGTACAGAAAGCTGCTTAAATGGTTTGAGAGTTTCAGTTCAACTTTCCCCTTCAGAGTGCTACCAACCTGAATTACTATTTTAAATAAATTCGCTTTTGTAAAAACCAAGATGCAAATGATCAAGATGGGCTCTTCCAGTCAAATCAAGAAACCTGTATTTTATCTTGGCTGCTGGAATAATTAGCTCTGTTAATATGTCAGTTACTTAAATTTTTTGTGGTGGGTTTTCTTATCTGTAAGCAAGAGAATTGGACTAGAGCAGGAGTGGGCAAAGTTTCTCTGTGAAGGGCCAGAGATTAGATATTTTAACCTTTTGGGGCTATATTCTGAGAGTGAAGCCCAACCGGGGGCTCAATCTCACAATCCTGAGATCACGACTTGAGCCCAAACCAAGAGTCTTAACCCACTGAGCCACCCAGGCTTCCTTGTTTTTATATTTTCTGTCATGTTCCATTTGTCTCCCTGATGCTTCATTCACTGGTCCTATGCACATACTCAATGCTGCCATTGTACTTCTAAAGCGGTCGCAGCCATAAATGAGTGAATGTGGCTATGTTCCAGTGAAACTTTATTTACAAAAATAAGTCGTGGGCCAGATTTGGTCCCCAGGACATAGTTCAGTCCGGATTAGATGAATCTCTAAAGACCTAGCATATTCTAATGCTCTTTTAGTCAGTCTTAGCTTTAATTTGATCTCCAACTAGCAATTTAACTCTATTGGATTTGACTTGCTACTATTCAATCTAATTGATTCTAATTAGGATAATATCTGCTATTAATTTACCTCTTAAATATATCATACTTAGGCAGATCATTTTTTTAAAAGCCTTTTTTTTTTTTCCCCTAGGTGAAGCCACTTGACCTAATAATCCTAGTGCTAAAAGTCACCTTCCTAGGTCATTTCATTCATATTTCTGCCTTTGGATGGCATTACAATTACAAGCCACTAAAATCTTGATGTTTTTCTCTCACTGACATGGTTTCATAGTGGAAAAGCAAAGCATGGGTCACAATAAGGAATGCTGGTTTGGGAGTGGGAAGACAGAGGATGAGATCCAGAATTCTTCTACAAAAGGTCATTTTTTATGTGTCTAAGAGCTCTAGGGTGTGGGGACAGGGGAGACAGACATTGCAGGTGAAGGGGAAACATGCCACTATTTTAGGTCCATGGAGTTTCTCTTAAGTATCTCAGAAAACTTAGGAATAAAAGCTTTTAAATCTTACTCTTTTTCTCTCTACCACTTTAATGTCATAAAAAAAATCCATAGAGGACGTTTTTTAAAGTATATTCTATAATAAATAACATGATGTTCATTTTTCAGAACTGCAGTTAATCCCTGGGGTCAGTGGATTTCGAATTTCAAACCCTCCCATTTTGTTGGTCTGTTCCTTACACGCTAGTTTAGAGGTAAGTGATCTATGCTTCAACCTCCCCACATCTTTACCTATTTCTTTACCTGACTGTGACCACTGTAGGACCTTCTCTGCTAAACAGCAAGATTAATGAACAATGATCAAAGGCCAGTGTTCTCCTTCAGGGCAGTGACTGTGGGCTAATTGCCATCTCCTTTTTCTGTCTCCAGCCCCAGCACTGTGCTTGGCACATAATAAATGTTGTTGACACTTGATAAATGTTTTGGAACTCACCCGGGGATACATATTTTTATTTCCACTTAGAATTTGTATGAACTTAAATAAGTTGTTTAATCTTCTCATGGTCTTTCTCTTACAAAATAACCATACAATATTTAATTCTTGATTAATTCACTCATTCAACATTTATCTATTAAGAAAGTATTATGTGCCAGACATTGTTGTGATTACTGGGAATTCTGCTTCTGCAGGTTCTGTGAGTCAGTGAACTCACAAACTGCCATGTCACAAAACTATAGGAAGACATACTTTAAGGAAAAAAAATAGAAATCATCAGAGTAAACCAAAGATTGAGCAAGGGTATCTCTTGAAGTAATTGGATTTTTTTTTTTTTTTACTAGAGTGTCTATGCCATTATATTCTTGTATAATCTCTACTATTACTGGCTCAATATATATTTTTTAGTAAATTCATATTTTTGGTTAAATTTAGTTTCACCCTAAGCAATAATATCCAGGGAATCAGTTTGGTTTTCTAGATGTGCATATCTACCTTTCTAACTATTTATATAGATAGATACTTATCTACTTTACCTATCCATTTATATCTATATTATATTCATATGTATATTTATGTAACTTAATTATTTGGATATTAATTTCAGGATGAGACTAAATTTGTTTAAGTAAATATGTATTAAATGATTATATGCTATATAATTAATATTAACACATGTACTAAGTAAATATATTTTATATACACACATAGAGTAAAATGTATTTTGGGTAAATGTGGGGCTTTTTTGGTAAATAGAGTTTCTAACAGAGATTTTAAATATATAGCTATTCAAAAGAGAATTTGACTTTCTTAATTTAAAATGTTTTAAAATCATCTAGTTTTTGATATTTTAGGAAATCCTGTTGTTGAGTATTTCAGAATGAATGACTGGATAAAGACTTCCAGAATCTCTTCTAAACCTAAATTCTAGGATTCTGTGAACACGCATAGCAGTTTCTCCTTTTGGCCACTGGATGGCAGTGTCAAGTTCTTTTTTTTTATACAACTTCACCTCTAGACAGTGGTAATCAACTCATTTCACTTCATCCCAATTTAAAAAGCACCTACTCAGTGTGACCACTAGATGGAGCTTGTGTTGTTTTCGCTTTTTGGCCGTTTTTGGGGTTTGTTTTTTTTGTTTTTTTTTTTTAATTGAAAATAGACCCAGTAACAAGATTTTTTAAGCCAGTGAAAAAATTTTTAAAAATTTTTTGGGGGGGTAGTGAGGGAATCTACTTAGCAAGTCAGATAATGATATTTGAATTGTTTTTATGATATCTATTCAGAGAAACTCTTCTGTTAAATGTTTTATTAACGAAATAAAATTTTGCTCGCTTTGCAAGTTTGTATCAGGAAAAAAATGAAATTCGGTATGAAAAGCACCAAGGTGTACCTTGGAAAGAACTAGTATTTAAGGTTTTTCCTCGATTTTCCTTATTTTTGCAAATGAGTTCTCAGCCAGATCTAGAAATTTTAGACACTCTAGTATGTTTCTGCAGTGGACTGGTTTCAAGTATTTACCCCTTCTGCCATGAAGAAGAAGTCACATTCTCAGTTTTCCTACCACTGGTTCTCCAGGCTGGCTTGAATGATAAAAAGCACAGAAATTTGGAGGGGGGCTTTTATTTGTTTATTTTTAATTTTATTTACATCATTAGTTTTTGATGTAGTGTTCCATGATTCATTGTTCACGTATAACACCCAGGAAGCACAGAAATTTTTACCACCACATCACACTGTATTATAGTCACCTAGACAAGGTTTTTGTTTTCAGCTGGAATCTGAAGATTGATTTATTTTTTTCTCTTTAACACTTAAACTTAGCAAAAAGACCCTAAAAGCCACAAGAAGTGGGATATATACTTCTCTGGAGCAACTTATCACTTAAGTATTTCTCTTGAGCCTCTTAGAAATACCTTACTTAAGTTTTTCGCCGCTGAGGCTCCATTCTAACCAAAATTATCCTTAGGTAATCCAACGTTGTGTTTGAGAAAGTGTTTTTGAAATCCTTCCTCCCCATTATAAATTGCAAAATTCTGAAGTTACAAAACAATGCATTTCTTTGCTTCTTACTCTTTACATAACCATTAAAATGTTCTGCTCCCTAGACGCCATGTGAGTAAGCATGAGGGCTGCTGCCCTTGTTTACGTTATAGCATTATAAGAGATAGGTGATTAAAGTTCGAATAAATGAGAGATAGATGAATGAATCAAAGTGCTTTTCCTTGTAGCTACTTCTCTTTCAAAAAATATCCTACATAGTCAAAGACCAACTGGAGGAGAGATTCTGAACTTAAGAATCAATGTACATGGATATGATATCAGTTTGACAATATGATTTTTAAAAAATATTAATATGGTTTTGTTTATAATTACATGTGCATTCAATTGAATGATAGTATGAAAAATAGCACTTTATAATCAGTTTCAAACTGTCTTTTTCTTTATATTTTTGGCTCTTAATCATTTGTACCACATATTTATATAGTATAAATACAAATACATATGGTACAAATATGGTACAAATTTTATCTATAACAAAAATGTGGATCAAGGGAACCTAGGGTAGGAACCAGGATGCATATACTCTAGTCCTCATTGGGACACTAAGTGTGACCTTAGACAGGTGACCTTTAGACAGGTGACAACATCTCTTGATTATATGTACTCTTGAGTTCATTTGTCTCATTTTTAAAATGAAGACGTTTATAGCAGATTACTTCAGAAATCTCAATCTTCCAACTGCTAACTTGAAATTAAAAATATATTTATTGTATTTGAATGGTCATACTTGTATGCAGCGATAGGTAGACAATTTTTAGACTCTATCAGTATATGAATTTATAATGAAATAAATAGCTCCAAAATACAAAATTAGAGCGTTCAATTAAAATATACAGCAATTATAAAGAAATGTACTATGTGTTTCCTCAAAGTTATTAGGCAGCCAATTTTAAGAATTTAAGAGAAAAAAATGTGACACTTGAAACCATCATACTATACTTATTTTTCCCATTTAAACTTCTCTAACTTTTCTAGCTTTGTATTCATTTTTCTCAGTAAGAAAAATAACCCATGTAGTTGAAACTCTGCCAAAAATTGTTATAAGCTGAATATTTCCAAACTACAGTTTTCATTTTTTTCTAATTAAAAAAATATTCTTTCTCAATACGGAAAGCATAGAAATAATGAGAAGCCAAAACGAAAAGAAGCTATTTATTCTATTCTCCAGATAACTCCTATTATTCCCTCTTAATATTTTTATGTGAGTCCTCAAAAGAGACCTTCACAGCCTCTGACAGGATTTTGAGTGCCTCACAATGCAGCTGTCCTTACTGTGGTTTAATGATGGAAAATGGTTTCATATTTAAAAGTTATTTTATTATCAAAGCGTAACGGTATGTTAAATTTAAGACTATTTGTTATAAAAAAAATTGGTTTCTAGCTATCAGAGAAATCTGCAAGAACAAAATCTCCTTTAAAAAAAACCCTATAAACTTAAGTAAGATTCCCCAAAGTCCTACTAACCTATGAATACAAATGAAGTATCATTAAAAGTAGTACTTCACATATTCCTCCTGTCTGTATGTTACTGGGCTTATAGCAGAACCAGAAAATTTTTCAGAATTATTTATAAATCGAGTGTTCCTTGAATTGCTATTAATCTCCAAAGAGAAGACTGGAAAAAGTCCTTTCCTATTCCTGTATTCCTGTCCTGCCAACCAAACCGCTGGTGGGTCGTGCTTTGCCTCTCCCTGCCCCTGCCCTCTGTGAGAATTGATTCTTGATCCAGGCTCTCTTGATCCAAAAGTTGGCTCTGTTCCCTTGAGTCCACCTTGTGCCAGATCCACTTACACTTTGTTTTACACGGGGGAGTGAAGAGATGCCTCCTATCAAACACAATGTAACTCGGGCTACCTGAGTAACTCTAGTTACCTGCTTGTACTGCCCATCCCAGATACCTTCTGAGACTGACATCAGACTCGACTTGCAGCCAATCTCTTCCAAAGTCTGCGAGGTCTGGTTGAGGACAGAGACAGATGCCATTCTATCCTGTTCCTCCCATCTTCCTTGGATACTGTTACCTTCAATACAAATCCCTTGGTCTCCTTCAGCCAGATCTACAGCTCCCATGCCATATAGATCAAGGAAGTCTTTGCCCAAATGGTTTGAGTTCTATTAGAATGCCTGCTCACACATGCCACATGTATATACAGAAATAACTATTTTCCCAAGCTTCATAAAGTCTAGATGTCACCGAACGACCCTATCTTTGCTCTGTGGCATAACAATAACATGATACAGAAAAGGGATATTAAGTGACATGCCAGTGCATCATGCTCCGTTTGCGGTTTATTCAGTTCTTATATGTAGGATATATTTTTAAACTCTACTTGACCTTAAGAGATAAGCTAGAAAAGCATGTCTGTTTTGACCTCTAATGTTCCAACTCCAGTTATTGTGTGCACTTGTCACTCATCTTAATATAAGACACCTCAGGCAGCAAATGGTAGTATTTTCACACCAGTGATGGAGTTTAGCAGGGGGAAAAAATGATGAAAGAAGAAAGAAAGAGAAAGAGAGAGAGGGAGGAAGACACACACACAGAGAGAAGCGAGCCTAACTGCCTTAGTACTAACATATGTATTATCTAACATGACTTGCTTCCCTGCCTGACAAAACTTAATTTTATTATTTAACTGCTTGTTTGCTTACTGTTACTGGGGAGATTTAGGGGTTGGTAAAACAGTTATAAATAATATTGGTCACACTGCCTTTCATATGTACACAAGTATTTAGCCCTTATTATACTTCTGTGTGGACCAAAAGCTATATATGAATAGAAAAAAGTCTTCTTGATTATGATTTTGTAAAATGGTTTGGAGGAAAAGGTTTGAATTTCATGATCTTTAAAAGAGGACATGTTTTTACAAAGGATTATCTAAAATGAGATGTTTTTGGAAAGGTCAGAAGTGGACATTTCCTTTTTTAACGTGATTTTCACTTAAATTTTTCTTCTTTGTAAATCAGCAAGACACTGTTAATCGGATTGTTTCTCATTCTGTAGATCTTTAAGCAGGCAACTATGAAAGCATTGAGGAGAAAATCTATTTTGCTCACCGGTTATCTGGAATACTTGATCAAGCATTACTATGACAAAGATAAAGCGGATACCAAGAAACCGTTTGTGAACATAATTACTCCATCCGGCATAGAGGATCGCGGCTGCCAGCTTACACTAACATTTTCTGTTCCAATAAAATACGTTTTCCAAGAACTAGAAAAACGAGGAGTGGTTGTAAGTATATCTCTTGCTTTGCTACCCGGTTTTCTCTCTGAGTTGCATGTTGGGGGTAAAATTTGGGTTCTTCATTTAATTTACTGTTGCATGTTATTTCACATCGGTCAGTCAGTGAGGTTAGATTAAGTGCCAACTAAATATTCATCACTGTGCTAATTGAAGACGAAGAGATCTGTCATTTCTGATAAAAGGTAAGAAACCACAAATTTTGAATATAGGAACAAGACTCCCATAATTTATTCATTCTTTTCATTACAGTTTGAGTAGAAAAAAAATTGTTTCATCATAATCAATTTTAGGACGTGTTTTCACTAGTGGAAGCCCAAATATGTATATTTATTGAATACACAGAATTAAAGAACATAACATAGTGGAGAGGAAGAAAAGAAGTCCGTCTTACTTAGCTGTTTGATTGAGCCAAGTCGTTTTCAACCTGTCATTTTAGTAAAAAAAGAACTGTAGACACATCTCAGGGGTGTTAACATTGTATGGAATTTTTTTTTTTTTTTTTAACCCTTGGGCCTAAGTGATCTGTTCAGTCTCTCTCAGAAAATAAGCGTTAATAGGGTCATTTCAGGAAAACTGGTGGTCAATGGATCTACTTCCAGTGACAGTGTAGTTTAGGAATTGCTCCACTCATGTGGTCCTGTCACTTCTGAGGAGAGGTTATCTCAGATTCCAGAGGCACAAATCCGTATGTTAGTGTTCCAAACCCAGTTCTACCATTTGTAAGCTGTGTGCTCCTGGGAAAGCTAGTTCATGTCTATTGGCTTGAGTGTTTCCGTCTGGATTTGGAGGGCAAAAATGCCTCCAAAAGTGGTTATGAGAATTAAATGGTCCAGGGCGCCTGGGTGGCTCAGTCGTTAAGCGTCTGCCTTCAGCTCAGGTCATGATCCCAGGGTCCTGGGATCGAGTCCCACATCGGGCTCCCTGCTCAGCGGGAGGCCTGCTTCTCCCTCTCCCACTCCCCCTGCTTGTATTCCTGCTCTCGCTGTCTCTCTCTGTCAAATAAATAAATAAAATCTTTGAAAAAAAAAAAGAATTAAATGGTCCAGCACACATAAACCATTTACTGTACTGTCTAACTCACAGTGGGTGTTTCTTAAAGATTAGTCATAGTGATCTTCCAGCTAGACCAAATTATCTGGGCCCATTTTGTGACATTTCAGGGATACAACCAACTCCTTACAGGTGAGATTAGAGATTAAAGGATCAAATGTAAAGACTATTGACTAAAACTCTCCAGGTCTCAGTGAGGTTCTCATTCATTTAAATGTGCCCAAGGGTTCCAGTCTCTCCAGAGTCTCCCCACCAAAAAATTATATCCATACTTATTGGACGCTTCAAGAAGATGATTGCTGAGTAGATTTCAGGAAAACACTTTGGATACTCATGATATTCATTCATATTTTAACTATTATTAAGAGGAGAGTTTCCAATAACATCGAAACATGTTTTACTACGAGTAAAAAATGCTTATATATTAAGTTTTAGGGAAATCGGCAAGATTGGTTTATGTAAGTTTATCTTGAATGTAGATTTTTTCATTATGTGAGTAATGCTAACATTATTGTGACTTTATTTACCCCCCACAGTGTGACAAGCGAGAACCAAATGGCATCCGAGTGGCTCCAGTTCCTCTCTACAACTCTTTTCATGATGTTCATAAGTTCATCAGTCTACTTGCTTCTGCACTTGACTCTGCAGAAATCAAAAATAACAGTGTTTTCTAGAACAACTTAAGGAAGTGTTACTGAAAGCTTTTATGGTTATTATTATTTTCAAATTTTAATAATTGGAAGTTTTTCAAAACAGATTATACATACCTGGCAATGAATTACATACTTTACAGAAAAATCTGATATATTTTTTCCAAGAGTCTGTTATCCTGAGGAATCCACATGTCTGTCCAATTTCTTCATGCTTGGTGGATCAAAGTTTTCACTGGTTCAAGTATTATGTACATAGTCTTAGCTAGCTGTCACATTTCGTGGTCAGTGAATGTTTTATGTCGATTTAATTTATAATTTGACCGACAACTTCACAATATATGTGCAATTTTTTGTGCCAATTTTAGAAATGTTACTTTACTTTTAATTTACCAAAGAGTTTCTTATAGTCCCTGTAATTTCACAGTCTGATATATGTATGATTTTGCAATATTCCATCCAACTCTAATCTACGGAACAGAAAATACATTTTCTAGGGCAGTAGCTTTCAAATGTTTTGGCCACAATCCACACTAAGAAATATATTTAATATCAAAGACTAGTATTTATACGTGTTTATGCCTTATTTTATTAATTCTAATATACAAATTTTTATATTTTAACATCTGTGAAAGAATAATTTATTTTTCAATTTTCAATCAATAGTTCTTACAGTTGCCATTGACCATTCTTTCATGTTACCATCCTCGCATTAGCATGCTTCTCACAATGAATAGATGATTTTTAAAAAATGGGATATAGAGCAAAAGTGTCATAAGTTATTTGTCCATGCTCTATTTTATTATTCATTTTATCTCATTACAGCAAGTGTTGGTTGAAACTTGTTAAGTTTATTTCCCCACCAACTCTTGGGTCCTAATCCATTTTACAAGGTTGTCCCTTTCTTTGGTGTTATCGTAATTTCTTTTTAATGGGGACTTGCCCTTATAGAAGCCTGTAGATGTGACCCTGTCTCTAAAATAGTGAAACAAATCATTCCAAGATACTTGCGATTGAGAATTCGAATTAGCAAATGAGTGCTTCATCTCTTAGCCTCTAACCTGGATCTATGGCCCTTTCTCTCCACTATGAAAACTACAGTTACACTCAACCCTGTTGGACTTCCCTGTTTTTCCACTGTTGATGCTACAACCACTATTCATGAATTGGCAAAACAGTCTACATTTATATACCTGGGCAGAAAGAAAGAGTGACTACAATATAATTCGTGCCCCTGATGAACAAATTTGAATGAAATTAACTTAGACAACCACTAGAGTTAAATAAAAAGATGCAAAATGACAGCAATACCAGCACCTACTGGTATGTATTGAGTTCTCACCCTGTACCATGTATGGTGCTGATCTATTTATATGTTATCTTGCTTATTTGAGTGGCTGCATAACTGCTTTAGCAAAGCTTCCCCCTCCAACTTTTGGCAAAACTCATCTTTGAGGATGGAGAAGTTCTCAGAATCCTACAATTCAACCCTATACAACTTCATGTAAAAGGAATCGTTTTGAATTTCACAGTGGTAAGCAAAACAGACATGGTTTATGTTCTCAGGGAACACGCAGCTTAGTGGGGGAAATCCGTAGTAAAACATATAAACACCCAGGTAAATCTGTGATTACAAACTGTAGGTTTTATGAAAGAAAAACAGATAGATGATAGTATAAGAGAAAATCTCAAGGGTATTAATTAGATGGTCAAGTAAGGGGAGGCATATGAAGGTGCTTGTAAGTTTAAGTTTAAATATTATGCTAAAAATTAAAAAAAATAAAATATCTTGCTAATCACATTAAAATTACATCAAATTATGTATACAAATTATTCAAAGACTAATCAGTACTATGTCTTCATCACACAGGATAGGAAGCAGGGTATTAGAAATTTCCTTTCTCGGGGCCCCTGGGGGGTTCAGTCGTTAGGCACCTACCTTTGATTCGGGTCATGATCCCCGGGTCCTGGGATCGAGCCCCACATCGGGCTCCCTCTGCCTGCCACTCCCCCTGCTTGTGTTCCCTCTCTGTCAAATAAATGAATAAAATCTTAAAAAAAAAAAAAATTCCCTTTCTCCTTGCTTGTATTCCCCTTCCTCCCCAAATCCAGAGATAATCATCAGATCATATTTTGTGTTAATCATTCCCTTACTTTCATTGAAGTTTTATACCTATGTATGTACCCATAAAAATTCATTAGCCGATTTTGCCTCTGTGTGAACTTTGTGTAAATATGATTGTATTGTATATATTCTGCTTCCTTTGCTCAACACCAAGTTTTTGAGATTCATCCATTTGTTATATATAGCTTTTTATCCATTTTCATTGCTGCTCAATGTTCTAGTATATAATTAGAGTTATTAATTATGTAATTTATTTATTTTTGGAGTTACTCATTTATTCTACTACTAATGAACATTGAGTTTTTTCCAAATATCTTTAACATTGCAACAATGCTGCTATTAACATTCCTGGTACACAGGTTCAAATTTTTGCCTAGGACATATAACTCTGAAAATGTCGGGTCATAGGACACACACATGTTCAGCTTCACTGTGCAGTATCTAACTCTTCTCCAAAGAGGTTGTACCAGTGTCCATTCTAACAAATAGGAAATGAGAGTTCTCTTCTCTTGATACTTGACAATAGTAGCTGTTGATTGCTTTTGTCATGTACGCAGGCTAAAATAGGGTGATTACTAAAATAACAGAATGAATGTATACTTCCACACAAGTAGAAGGAGAGACAGAATGAGGACATACCCTGCAGTTAATGCTTCAGAAACCATCCTTAATCTGTGGATTGAGCCAAGATTAGAATTGTACATGAGTTTTACCCTTGCTCAGCTCTTTCCCTTCCCATGTTGTCCGAAGCTTTTCCTGATGAGCTCCCCTTCAATAAAACATATTAATCCAGGGGCGCCTGGGTGGCTCAGTCGGTTAAGCATTGGACTCTTGGTTTCGGCTTAGGTCGTGATCTCATGGGTCCTGGGATTGAGTCCTGTGTGGGGCTCCGTGCTCAGTGGAAAGTCTGCTGGAAAATTCTCTCCCTCTGCCCCTCCTGCCACACTCAAATCTTTAAGAAAACATATGAATACAAATCCCAGCCTCAAGCTCTATTTCTAGGAAACCCAATCTGAGATAGCATTTCTTTCATGTAGTGTTAATAACCATAAGTCTTTTATATTCTATATCCAGTATATGATAAATTTCAGTTTTCAGTTTTGTTTCTGTTGGTTTTCACGAATAATGCTTGTTTCCTTATGTCTATTCTACTTGTTAACTTCAAGCCACTCATTTTATTGATCCCCCTTGGAATTCTTTGAGAAGTGGGTTAAAGTGTGTCTTTCCAAAGATACTCATTTTTGCTTCTGCCAGTTACTCAGGCTCATTTCTGACACAAGAACACTTAAATTTTTTTTCTTTGAGATTTATTTGAGAGAGTGGGGAGGGGCAGAGGGGAAGGGAGAGAGAAACTTAAGCAGACTCCCCGCTGAGGGCGGAGCTGATGGGGAGCTCCATCTCATGACGCTGACATCACCACCTGAGCCCAAATCAAGAGTGGGGGGTTCACTGACTGTGCCACCCAGGCGCCTCTAAAATTTTTGTTTTCAGTTTTTTCAAATCACATGGATAGTATGAAACTGGATGTATTAATCCTTATGAGGGCCAATTTAGAGTTACAAACTCTCTGAAGATGCTCATTTTTCTTACTGACATTTTACATATTCTTTGGTTGCCAATGTATGTAGGGCTCTTACATCATTTAGTTGGCTGGTCCTGAGCTTGTTGAATGTCCAAATCAGTTATCAGCACTGAAGCTCAATGACTCTAGGTTGTGGCAGAAACTCTTAGGATGAAAACCATACTTCTACTTTCCAGGCTCCTGCTTTTATTTTATTTTGGGGTTCTTAGAATTTCTTACTTTCATGCCATCTCATTTTAAAAGGCTTTTTTGCCATTGATTTTTATTTTTGTTTTCCAGTATCTAATCCCCCACAATATGTTAAACTGTCATGAAATGTTTTATGACTAAAAACAAATATTATGCACTTCTTATTTTCTTTGCAGAAAATGAATTGTGCTTAATAATTCATGCACATTTATATAAATGCAATTCTTTTATAGTGATGCCCTTGGGAGCTATTTTAATACATAGAGCTGTCTGTGTAACATTAAATTATACTTATTATGCAAAACTGACTGGGGAAAAGGCTGGGTGTGAGGTCAATAACTAAACTTCAAATTAAAGAAGTAAACTTTTTCTACAGTTTTTTTCTGCTAGGTAACTTTCTACTTAACTCTTGAGGTCAAAACTGTGAATTTACATTCAAATTGTGTTATGCTTTTGTTCCATAAACTGAAATTGCTAGAGCATTGATTTTTAAGTAAATGGGTTTTTGCATCATCTTAAGAAAGAAAACTGCAAACACCCTGAAAGCATCATATCATAAAACACAACATTGGAAATCACCGAATTAGGGCATCCTGTAACTGAGATGATGGGTTTGATGCTCGCGTGGGTCACTAGCATCTGTATTACGTGTTTTCAAAAGATGAAATTTGTTTTCTGCCCTCTAGTAATATTATATTTTAACCTCAGCAAGATGTATTTTCAAAGAACAAAATAGTCAAGAGGATTATTACGAATAAATGGATTTAAACATTTATGATGTGTTTTGGTTTATTCCAATTATTTTTATTAATGCCCAGTTTTCTAATTTCTGACTCTTTAATGTAGCTCCTGAGTCCTTTTGATATTATCTTAACTGTTTTTGATATTTTTTATTACTTTTGGTGTGAGAAGATGTAAGCTCACCTTGTATATTTCCTATCTCAATCTTGACATCACTTGTTTCTCTAAGAATATCCAGTTCCTTTTGGAGGAAAATGATATTTAGAAACCATAATCTTAACAGTAAGAGTGCTCATTGTAATTGAGTTAATCATAGTTTCCAAGATTTTCAGTTGGCAGAGTTAGGAAATACATATTTTAAGAGAAATTGTATTGTTATTTCATAGATTTTCAATTTAGGATAACAGAATTTTTTATTTAACTTTATCACTTATGCAGAAAATCTTGGTTCTAATAATATTAATTACTGGTTTTATCATATATATGCTATAATTATCATTTGCATATATACATAGTTTTAGGATTAATAATACCAAAGCTATTATGAACAATATGATTAAAGCAGTTTAAATTTTTGAAACTTTTTTATTTTTTAATGTCCTTACAATACATCTCACTAGGAATAGTAAGTCAAATTACTGTGTTTTGAAGGCAATATAATAACTTTTCTCTGTATGGTTATAGCACCAGTTGCATTCTTAGTTAGGTTCAGTACTTGGGAATTTTTTTCAATTTTCATAGATTTTAAAATTTTCAAATTTAGTTCAAAATTGTGTAAAATACTTAGATAATTTCAACTTCAAATCTACAAAGCAAGATGTACTCAGAAAAGTCTAGTTTCTGTCCCTACTCATCGCACTTTATTTCCTTCCCACTAGCTGTAGTAGTATTTTTTCATGTTTTAGTTTATCCTTCTATTACTTTACATATCAATAGAAGTCATGCCTATAGATAAAGTCTCGTTAAATATGTGTGTGTGTGTGTATTACCTATATATAATATATACCTATAATAACTATAATATATATAGGTGTGTGTATACCTATATATGATAAATAAGCATAATATATAAATACATATAAATAAAATCGAGGTATATACATGTATTATAATATTACAATTATAACGCATATACTTCTTTCTTAGATAAAAGAAATATAGTAGCATATTATAAATATGTTCTTCCACTTTGGAAAAAACATTACAGAAAATTACAGTTAATACTTAAGGAAGGAATAATAGAATTAGAAGATAATTATTTTCAGCTCAGTATAATAATTGATTCAGGCAAAGATCAAAAATTAAAGGAAAAGTTGATGAAAAACTACATAGTGGGGCAATTCGCTGAATGAAGCAGGTACCACTAAAAATAGTAACGATGTCCCTGATGTGCAACGTGAAGGAGGCAGCATCACTTGTGCAGTAGTCTCAGGAATTTATAAACCTGAATCCAATCACACTTCTAGGGCTACTTTCCAGCCTATAAAAACTACGGGGCATAGAGAAACAAGTTAAATGACCCCGCAAAGAAGCAGATGCGGGGCATGCTACATGGCAGCTGATTGGGTTTCCTCAACAAGTCAATGGCATGAATAGGGGAGAGGTGAGGGAGAATGGGCTGTTCCCTTGATAGTGAAACCAAAGACACATAATAAGTAAATGCAATTTGTGGACTTTCTTTGGATCTTGATTCAAAGACCATCTCACTAGGAGTAATAAGTCAAATTACTGTGTTTGAAAGACGATGTGGTAACTCTTCTGCGTATGGTTATAGCAACAATATAGCACCAATAAAAATACATTGCTGAGAGAATTGAGAACTTATTATCGGGGAAAAAAATTTTATTCAACTTGTTAGCTCTGACAACTGTACTTTGGATGTAAGAAGATACTATTTCTAAAAAGATATACTCAGCATATGGGAATAAAATGATACAAAGTCTGGAGTTGGCTTTGAAATTCCTCTGCCTCCTCTCCCTGCCCCCCCCCCCCATACTAACAAATAAGTTACCACAAACTTAGTGGCTTAAATCAACACACATTTATTATCTTACAGTTCTCTAAGTTTCAGTGTCAGCATAGGTTTCACTAGACCAAACTCAAGGTTTTGGCAGGGTTCCTTTCTGGAGACGTTAGGGGAAGTTCCATTTTTTTTTTGCCTGTTTCAGCTTCTAGAAGTTGCCAATAGTCCTTGGCTCTGATCTCCTTCACCTTAAAGCCAGCCCTGTTGTATCTCTCTGACACTTTTTTCATAGTCGCATAGCATCTAACTCTACTCTTCTGTCTCCCTCTTCCACTTTCAAGGGCTTTTGTTACTACATTGGGCCCAGCTGGTTAATCCAGAATTATCTCTCTGTGAAGGTCAATAGATTAATCTTAATTCCACCTGCAATCATAATTCTCCTCTGCTATATAATGTAAAATATTCATATGTTTTGGGCATTAAGACATGGACATCCTTGGGGGTCATTATTCTTCACACCACAGGAAGAAAGGATGGATGAGAAGAAGGAGAAAAATGTATATGACAAAATCTTGATAATTCTAAAGAGTTTTAAGATTCTTTCT
Organism: Neomonachus schauinslandi; assembly: GCF_002201575.2. Classification (NCBI taxonomy): domain Eukaryota; kingdom Metazoa; phylum Chordata; class Mammalia; order Carnivora; family Phocidae; genus Neomonachus; species Neomonachus schauinslandi. The sequence goes on from NC_058405.1 coordinate 107,558,049, forward strand.
ACTTTTGTTAATATTTGAAAAATAAGCAGCAATAGGGCGCCTGGGTGGCTCAGTCGTTAAGCGTCTGCCTTCGGCTCAGGTCATGATCCCAGGGTCCTGGGATCGAGTCCCACATCGGGCTCCCTGCTCGGCGGGAAGCCTGCTTCTCCCTCTCCCACTCCCCCTGCTTGTGTTCCTGTTCTCGCTGTCTCTCTCTGTCATATAAATAAATAAAATCTTTAAAAAAAAAAAAGAAAAATAAGAAGCAATAAATTGTGATGGCTTAGATAAGAATCCAGGACACCTGCCTCAAAAGTCATGATTTTAACAAAATCATGTATATAATGTTTTCCACCCATATTATTATGATGGAAACAATCCCTTCTGTCTCCACATGTCAAAAAATTTATCTGTAATTTCCTTATGATGGATTTTGAAAGGAACATTATCTCACGTTATATTTTTATATGTCTTCTCTCCCTACCTTAATATAACTTGGTTAGTATTTTGCGTGTTGTTTTTTGTTTTTTTTTGTTGTTGTTGTTTTATTTAATTTTAATTTAATTTTATTTTACTTTATTTTAGCATGCCCCTCAGTACTTACCACTGTATTGAACATACAGTTAGGCTCTTATAAGCAGGTAAATAGTGAGAAATGTATAGTTATTAACAAGTCACATATGCTATCCATTTTTACCTTGAGGCCACCACTGGTTATGTTAAGTTTACTATCACATTGCATCCTCCTTTGTCTTTAAAGGGACTCAAAAAACCTCTTCCAGTGCCCCATGCAGAACCAAAGTTGAGAATGATTCATATCATAAATAAAATAAGAATAATATTTTAAAGCATGACTTCTCAAAGGAGACAAATGAACTAACAATGAATTCCTGGGTCTCTGTTGAAATTTCAATCACATATTCACAATAGTATTTTAGTGAAAAGAACTGCATTTTTGTGCCAATATTTACTAAACAGAGGTCTTAATTTTCTCTTTCCCAGTTTGTGAGAGCTTCACTTTATGCAGTTCTCCTTGCATTCTATTGTGTTAAAACAGCAAGCTTGTCAAGAATGGAGACATTGCAGTGATATATGCAGAGTCTATGGGAGACATTTTCTCTATGGGTTAAAGTAAGTAGTTGGATCAAAGTCAGGACATAGATGCTACAGCTGGTCTAGGAAAAAATGGCAATTAAGAGGAAAAAAAAGAACAGAAAGAGAGAGTCACAGACAGTCTTTTTTTAGGAGACAACAACAGAACCAGACTGTTTGAAATTGGTAACTGACTCCAAATGTCACATTTTTTCACTGAATTCTAAATAATATTGCTATTTTATAACTGTTACTTGGTTGTATTGATGGCCATATTAACTTATTTCATAACAAACTTGCTACATATATTTTTATACACTATATATATTTGTTCTTTTTCTTATATTTCTCTCAACAATACTTAGATTTGAAGAAAAGCATATTAAAGTTTAGAGCATATTTCTTCAAATGGCTTTCAGTTCAGTCAAAGCTGACACATTCATTGTGATCAGTTTTTGTACTTCTGCTAGTACATGTATGATTATCTATTAGAAAATATCGAGTTCTTTAAAGATAAATTGTAAAACTGTAAAAATAAATAAGACAATAAGAAAATTGTTTTCAAGTACTTCCTCTGGGAAAGTTGTGTAAGTTACAATCATATAAGGGAACAAAATTAGTGTACAGTAATCTGTATTTCTAGGTAATATTACATATCTATCTCACAAAAATAATAGTAAATGAATATAAGTGGCATAAATATAGAAAGACCCCTCAGATGATAAGGGACCAGAGTGCATGAAAGTGTCAACACACTTTCAAAGCTGGAAAGTAGAGGAAACTGACAGCAGGAACCTAAAACATAATTCCTTGTGTGATAGAAGGATATCAAAGAGTAGCAATCTGACTCAGGTCAAAGAACCATGGAAATGGTTAGTCAATGAAGGTAAAAATTATTTCTGAAGGCCAGGTGCACATGGGATGGGAAACAGGTGGTTGAAAGTCTGTAAAATTCGCTGTTGGACCCCAGATCCCTTCCTCCAGCCTGTGCATTCAGAATATTGCATCTTTCCTTTACTTCCAGAGAGGATGAACTACTGTAGTTCTGGGCTTAGGGACATGAGGACAGCTGAAGAGATGGATGAACCATTTGACTGAAAATGGAGTGATTCAGGGAGATTTTGCATTCTCAACGGTAAAAGTCCCAATTCACTTCCCCCACTGGGCTCCCAAGAAATTAGGCCTGCACCCAGGATCATATCCACTATTCCTCCAGCCCTCCTGAGGAATATGATTATAGATACCTCTCTGGGAAAACTGTCCAGTCCGATTGATAAGAGTTACAAATCCTCGTATTGAGTCTCATTGTGGTACAATGCTGCCTACCAATCAAAAAGTTCTACCCCTGCACAAAATGCTTGCACCTGGTTTTTAGAGTTCCAGTTCTAAAAATGAATGAACACAAAGTATCACCAAACATTCAACAATAACATTTAAAATGCAGGATAGAATCCAAAAGAACAAACAGAAAACAAATAGTACAAAGGAAAAAGAAAAGAAAGAGGAGAAAGTGGGGAAAGTTATAATTAATATCTTCCAAGAGAAAAGAAAAAACTATGGAACAAGTAAACTATACACTTAAAGAAAACAGAGAACAAGGAAAAACTTTTGAAAACTAAAAATAAATCAGAAATTAAAAATTCAAAGGAAATCTTGGAATATAAAATTGAAGAATTATCTCAAAAGCAGAACAGATCATACAATTACAAGATTAATACAAGAGGTCAACGCCTGTTTAAGAGTACTTAAAAATGAGAGAACTGATAAAACAGAAAGGAGGAAATTATGTAAAAAGAAGAAACTCTTCAAGAACTCATTCCAAAACAAAGATATACCTTCAGAATAAAAAGACTTATTGATTATTAAGCATAATAAATTTATTTTTTAATGTAAATTACATCACAAGAGAAAAGTAAGACATTGGGGATAAAAAGAATATTCTAAAACTTTACAGAGAAAATTAGATTATGCTAAAAATATCAACAATCATAACAATATAGGGACTCTAATCACCAAATGTGAAAGATAGAGAATAATGAAGGATGCTTTTGAGATTCGGATGACAAATTATTTCCAATTTCCAAGCCAAACTATCAATTAAATGTGAAGGTGGAATAAAGATCTTTTCAGGTAGGCAAGGTCTTAGGATGTTTTCTTTCCACATATTATTTCTCAGTATTTACTGAGAAAGACTGAACCACAAAAAGGAGAAAAAAAAAAAAAGCAAGATTTCCAAAATGGCCATGAAGAGAAGTCCTAGGGCAACAGTAGTCCATCAGCCATAAAGAGGAATCATATCAGACTAGAGCAAATGCTCAGAAGCTCCAGGGGATGGATGGCTCTCTCTCTCTCTCCCTTTGCCCCCACAAACTGATGAAATATCTAATGCTTGTTATAGTTTACTGCTCTGAGAAGAGTTTTATATTCTGTCAGAACTAATTTGAAGATTCAAATTAGTACAGTGACAATATCGAGCAAATTTAAAAGAAGGCAATTATTAATTGTAAAAAATAAGATTGTACAATAAAAGAAACATTATCAGAGTAAACTGAATAGTTAGAAGATATATCCTCTATGTCTAAATTTAATATTACAAAAATGCTACATTCTCAATATTTTTAACATATGTTCCTATTCTGTCATATATACACAACACCAGCTGTAAATAGAATTAATGCAATTGTAAACATGCAAACAATGAATATTGCTGTAATCTAAATCATGATTACACCATAATTGGAGGATGAGTGAAGAGAAAGTGTATTTGTGTCTATGAGGTTGTGGGCATGGGGAAAAGGAGATCTATAATAACTAAATCCTCAACTTCTGCAGTAGGAAAAAATAATGTTGCAAATACAGAAGATAGAGAAAAGCAATAAATTCATATTATTTAAAAATATGGAGCTAACTATAAGTAGAAACAGCTAAAATAGTCAAGAGCCATCAGGTCTTGGCTAGCAGGAATTAAAGGTAGGTGTGGATGGGTTGGAAGACTACTATTTTAGGCATTAAAGTTGAAATAAGCAAAGAAGTACACTGTAAGAGTGAAGTTCACAGACTCTGAAACCAAACTGCCAGGTTCAAATCTCGGTTCTATACCTATCATTCATGTAATCCTGTGGCTTCAATGCTCAATGCTTTCATTTCTATTTGTAAAATCAGATAATAATAGTACTATCTCATAGGGTTGTCCTACAGATTAATTGGTTAAATACATGACATCATTTCAATAATATGGCACACATTACTAGGACTGGCAGTATTATGTAACTGTCAACTATTTACATGAATTACTTTAATAAAAATTTAAAAAGAAAGCATAACACATTGTGTGATACATAGAAAGTATTCAAGAAAGAAGAATCATTATATTTAAAAACCAAAGATTAATGAATAGTCACTAATGAAATAAAGCTCTCTTTACCTACTACAGTATGTTTCTTGTCATCTAATACCTAAACAAGAGTATTTCAATAATTACACTTAATCATGAAAGATTAATCTGTGTCCATTGTAACTATCAGAATATAAACATATTGCCTAAGATATGAATTAAAATAGACTTCTAGGGGCGCCTGCGTGGCTCAGTCGGGTATGTGTCTGCCTTCGGCTCAGGTCATGATCCCAGGGTCTGGGGATCGAGCCCCACATCAGTCTCCCTGCTCAGAGGGGAGTCTGCTTCTCCCTCTCTGTCTGTGTGCTCTCTCTCTCTCTCAAGTAAATAAATCTTAAAAAAAAAAAAAATGGACTTCTAGAAAATCAGAATCTCATTCACTAAAAGGAATGAAGAGAGTAAAATTGATTTCAAATTGATAATGTTTGTCTGAAGACCAATACTTAGGCTAATATTTCTTCTGTTCTGCTGAATTAGCCCTGTATCTGCTTTTGATATGCTCATATTGTAGTAGGCATGCCCTTTATGTTTCAATTTAATATTAAGAAAATCTTAAGGGCACCTGGATGGCTCAGTAGGTTAAGTGTCCGACTCCTGATTTTGGCTCAGGTCTTTTTTTTTTTTTTTTTAAGATTTTATTTATTTATTTGACAGAGAGAGACACAGTGAGAGAGGGAACACAAGCAGGGGGAGTGGGAGAGGGAGAAGCAGGCTTCCCGTGGAGCAGGGAGCCCGATGAGGGGCTCGATCCCAGAACCCCGGGATCATGACCTGAGCCGAAGGCAGATGCTTAACGACTGAGCCACCCAGGCCCCCCTTGGCTCAGGTCTTGATCTCAGGGTCGTGAGACCAAGCCCCACATCCGGCTCTGTGCTTGGGGGAGAGTCTGCTTGGGATTCTCTCTCTCCCTCATTCCCTCCCCGCTGTGTGGACTCTTTCTAACTCTCTGTCTCAAATAAATAATCTTTTAAAAATGCAAAAAAAAAAAAATTAAGAAAATCCTAATTCTAAACATATTTTAACATAAATCCCTACTGTTTAATACACAGTATTTTTTTTTTTTTTCTGTTAGCAGAGGTTAAGGATACAGATTTTTAAAAAAATCAACTGTGTTTAAAGAGATGCTGTCACATGGGGGAAAAACAGGTAATGTTTGGATTGTGGTGGTTTATTAATTGTAACATGTAGTAAACCAGGCTTGTGTTTTTGTTTATATTTTCAACATACAATATAAATAAGAGCACCTCCAGCTTTTGGCAAGCACAAAAGCTGTTTATTTGACAGATGATATAGACAATAATGTATGGCTCATAATTAGGGAGAAAGCTGTAGCTTAAGAAGTTCTGATGGCATTCAAACAGTTTGTGTGTAACTAAACTAAGGCTGTTAGTGAATGGCAGCTTTAAAACATTTTAAACATGTGGACAAAAAATTGAATTTTTATTATTGTAAATGAAAAAGGAAGATTTCCGGAGAAGCTAGACAACATACTGTAATCCAGGCTTGAGCAAGTCGAGGAAGAATGGTGTCATATAAATAGAAACCTGTTCTTCCCTTGATGTATTTCACATACATAATCTGAAAAAGAAGAGAGCTCTCAGATGACAATGTACAACACCATACATCTAGTGCCGACATAGAAGTGTTTTTCCTTCTGAATATCAGAAATTCAAGAAAGATCACAATGAGACCTATTTATCTCTGCAAATCTAGGTATATCCTGGAAATTTTGAATTTTACAAAAATAATTAAAGCCAGTAAGTTTGTGGATATGTGTGTGTGATGCCTGAAAGAGAGAATAAGTTATCCAAGGGACAAAGCTTAATCCAGTGATTGCCACCAGACATGACAGCATTCCAAGACCTTTCTAGTAAGGACTAGGTTTGGATATAGAGAAACTATATGATAAAGAAAAAATTATCTTCATAGACTTCTGTTCATCCAACTCATATTGTAGTTAGCTATTTGTTATGTACAACCTGAAAAGATTTTAAAATCATGTTCATAATTTCTTTACAAGAGAGAAAATAAGAAAGATAGAAATAATACAGAAAGAAAAGAAGGAAGAATGGATTAGTAGGACTGAGAAGGTCCTACTGCTTTCCCTTTGAAACATTTATCATAAAGAAAATTTATTTCATTTTATTTACAATTTTTAGGAATTTAGTAGAGAATCATTTTTTAATATAGAATCCTGCATACAGTAGGTACTTTTAAAAATTCACTATATATTGAGGGCCTAAGCTGGGTAGCCTATGTTAATGTAAAAATGTGTACAGAATGGCAAAAATTAAAAAAAAAAAAAAAGTGATAATACCAAATTCTGGTAAGGATGCCGAGAAACCAAATCACCTATACAGTGCTGATTATAACGTAAAATGGTATATGCACTCTGCAAAATAGTTTAGCAGTTTCTTCTAAAACTAAAAATGTGCTTACAACTACTTAGTAATGGTACTTTGGGGAATGTATGCCAGAGAAATGGAAGCCTATTTGAATGCAAAAACATGTATAGAGAGATTCATAACAACTTTATTTATAATAGATAAAAACTGTAAACACTCAATTGTCTTTACATGGATGGGTGGTCAAGCAAACTGTAGTTCGTTCGTATCGTTCAATACTACTCTTAAATATAAAAAACAAACTATTGATACTTGCAGCAACTTGGGTGGACCACAGGGAATTAATTATATTGAGTAAAAAAAAGTCTACCTCAAAAATTACCTACTGTGAATTTCAATTTATATAACAATCTTGAAATAACAAATTTATAGATATAGAGAACAGATTACTAAGTGCCAGAGGTTAGGGATTAAGAATCAAGAGAGAAGTAGCTAGAAAAGGTTGACATGAGGTAGCCTTGTGGTGATAGAGGAATCCCATGTCTTGATTGTTGTGATAGTTATGTGATGCTACACGTGTGATAAAATTGCACAGAACTACACACACACACACACACACAGAGGAGTATGTATATTACTGACTCGTGAAATGTGAATAAGCTCTATGGATTATATTGGTGTCAATTTCCCAGTTTATTATTGTACTATAATCATGCAAAAAGTCAACATTGGAAGAAGGTGGATGAAACGTGCACCAGGCCTCCCTGTTGCCTCTTGGCAACTTCCTGTGCATCTATATTTATTCCAAAATAAAAGACTCTTTTAGAGATATGGTAATAAATATTCAAAACTTATTACTTCCTAGTTATTTTATGATTATCTATATTTTTGAGTTTATTTATGCCTATTGTATCTGAATAATAGAAATATTATATAATGGCATAGATGTTTCTTTCCAATTCTTCATGCACAAACATTACATTGGTAAGTTGAAATCAGTCATGTTGGCAGTATTTACACCATGGGAATTGGCTAACACTGCAAATCAGGTTTTGATTTTATTGTATTTTTTTCTACACCTGAGAAAATAATAATACAGATAAAACTTGTAAGTGTATTATATCTGTAGCTTCTACATTGTGAATAAGAAAAAATTAAGGAATGTTCTTTCAATATTCAAAAACTATGATGTTTTAGCAAAGTGTCCCACGTCATTGAGGAATGAGTTAATTCTATCTTTGTTTTTCCCACCTGCAGCTTACACATTATTGTAAATAAATAATAAACTAACATTTATCCTGGAAGTATACTCCAGTTGTTGGCTGTTGGACATTTACCAGCACACCATTGCTTAGAATAATCATGTGGTCCTGGTTCTGGAAGAAACTACAAGTAGACAAGTGTGAGTAATGAAACTGGGGATCTGGATCTCAACATTAGAATTTAAGCTTCTGTAGCTCTAGAGTATGTTGGCAATTGGGTAGCAAGAAGGGAGTAGGTTGAGCTATGTATAGAATGGTAGGCAACACATATGAATTGGGCAAACTGCGTTTTGGGTTGGGGGTCTCCACATGCAGTTGCCCATCCAGGTATCATCAATGATCTCTTGTAGTCTCCACACACGTAAATGGTACTAGGGACTACTTAAAACTCTCTGGTAGGTTTAATGAGGACTCTAGTTAGTCAGAATATATATATGTTCTTCAGGGCATAAACCTATGCTCAGGTACTAGCCAAAAATTATCTGGTCATAACTTTGCCAGGAAAGAGAATTTTTGGCCTACTTCTTGGGGGGCTCTCAGTATGTTTTTGACATGCTGTTGAAGCAGGAGGCCATCTATTTGTCTATTTCAGGTTTCTCAATGTCAGGGCTTGGGTTTCCCTCCTTTGGGCTTCAGGTAGACAAGAATAAGTGTACAATGTGTTCTTTTGAGTTCTGTTGAAACAAGTTTTTCTGCCTCCTAAAGTTAAAGATGCTTTTGCAATGATAGAAGGACATTTTGAACTCTTGATTTAGTAGTAAAGGAGAACTGTAGATTTCAGAGACCTCTGTGGAATTAAATAATGATACAGTCTATAAAGTTGGGAATAGCAGATTCTATTTGTTCAATGCTGAGGGAGAATATGAACTCACTGCAATGGAGATCATTGTTACCATTCTTTTACACTGCACAAAAAGTTAGCTGAAAATGTTCATCACTACCATGTCTCATTAGTGCTGGTGGGACAGACAATGATTCATAGAAAAGGGTACCTTTAAATAATAAAGAGTGAGAGCATTCAGAACATCAAGAGAGAAGAAATCTACATTGGTTTAAATATCCAGTTAAGCTATTTCACCTCATATTTGTTAAATAAGGCCACTGTATTAAAACAACTCTAGTAAAAGCTTATAATTTATCCTAAGATTCTCTCAACTCCTCTAATCTCTCAGTCCACTGGTGAGCCTCCTAATGGCCCTATATCTGTGTTCTCCCCACCCACTTACAAATGCCTTAGTTTGGGCAGTAAACATTTCTTACCTGAGGTGGGTTCCTAGACTCCTCATTCTCACTGCTTTACAACTCATCCCCTTCTATTCATACTTCACTCTTACTGGTAATACATTTCTGTGTGAGCTGGATTCCAAAGATGGCCCCTAATAAAGCATGCCACCTGCTGTTTGGGATCTTATGAATGCTCTTCCCACACAGAAAAATAGCTTTGTCCTTTAACTGACTTTGATCAATAGAATGTAGCAGAAGTGACATGTAACTTCCAAAATTTCATTTTAAGAGATCTTCAGCTTCCACTTTTGCCACTTTGAATGTTTCTCTTGGAAGCCAGCTACCGTGTTCTGTGGAAACCTAAGCAACGCTATGGAGAGTTCTACATGGAGGTGAACTGAGGCCCTAACCAACAGCTTAAACTGAGCTCTAGCATGTAGCCAGCACCAATTACCAGCCATCTGAGTAAGACCATTTGGACTTTTACCTCTCCTGGTACTTCAGCTCATCTCATATTAAGCAGAAGAATCACCTAGCCAACTCACAGAGTTGTGAAAAACAATAAATTGTTACTGTTTTAAACCACTAATTCTGAGGTAGTTAGTTACACAGTTACAGATTATTGAAACAAAAATTATCACCTAAAAGTGAGGTGCTAATAATGTAACAAAAACTTAAAACATCTGGTATTGGCTTTAGGACCAGGAAGTAAGCAGAACCAGAAGGGTTTTAAAAGACTCTTAATGGAAGTTGGAAGTATAGTAGTACATTGACATTGGAGGCTTGAAAATTTGACCCATTTTAGTCAGAGGTACCACATTTGGTAAAGTGGTTGCCGTGAGGTAACATGAAAGGTAGAAAAAATATCTAATTAATCTGTATATTTAGCTAAAGTTTCCAGACCGAATGTTAAAAGTGTTAACAGTTTTAATTTTTTTTTGTTTTCTCATATGAGCTCATATTCTTATGATTCTCATAAGAATCAGATCTAGAGGGGCGCCTGGGTGGCTCAGTTGGTTAAGCGGCTGCCTTCAGCTCAGGTCGTGATCCCGGGGTCCTGGGATCGAGTCCCGCGTCGGGCTCCCTGCTCCGCGGGGAGCCTGCTTCTCCCTCTCCCTCTGTCTGCCGCTCTGCCTACTTGTGCTCTCTCTCTCTCTCTCTCTCTGTTAAATAAATAAATAAATAAATCTTTAAAAAAAAAAAAAAAATCAGATCTAGAGACACGAACTACAGAAAGAACTACTTTTCAATTTTCAATCAGAATATAGGTGAAACATTTTTAACCCAGGACTTCCAGGGTTGGTAAATAAAATTATTTCTCAATTACAGACTTCTCCATTTTGAAAAAGATTCTCAAATTAAAACAAAACCTACTGGTAAATATCAAATCCTTCTGTTAAACATAATCTCAGGCTCAAGATCAGATGACAGATACAGCTGTAAAACCTTTTGTTGAGATTTTGCAGAACTCTCAGCTAGACAAAATCACTTCTAAGATCGTAGCAGTGTTTTTCACAGCATTATAACTCTTAGCCAAATATGGAATGTAGCCTCTCTAGGTGTTTTATCTAATGAAGTAGATTATATGATTATATTTACTGGACTAGATTATAATTTGATACAAAAAAACTCCTACACTTTCTAAAAAAAAAATGTATCAGTCAGACTTAAAGAAAGCAAAACAAAGACAGTTCAAAAATGAAAATAGTTTGGACGCCTGGGTGGCTTGGTTGGTTAAGCGTCTGCCTTCATCTCAGGTCATGATCCCAGGGTCCTGGGATCAAGTCCCACATCTAGCTCCTTGCTCAGCGGGGAATCGGCTTCTCCCTCTGCCTGCCACTCCCCTTGCTTGTGCTCTCTCTCTCTCTGACAAATAAATAAAATCTTAAAAAAAAAAAGAAAATAGTTTCATTGGGTCCCAAAATATTATGGGTAATGTGCAGGCAGCTCTTAAGACACCTTAAGATGTCTCCGAATGATCCTTTATGTAATTTCCTCCCCTTGGGTATTGACTGAACCTAGTGGCTTGCTTTTAATGACTATATTATGGCAAAAGTGATGAAATGTCACTACAAAGATCAGATTACAAACAGAAACAAAAACAAAAACAAAAAACCTCTGTTTCTCTTTTGCTTACCCCATCTTGCTGTTTCTCTTGCCCAGTTTGGGGATGCTATGTCATTACTTGCCCTAAGGAGAGAACCGTGTGTCAGGGAACTAAAAGCCTCTGGCCAACAATCGACAAGGAATGAAGACCTTCAGTCCAATGGCTCATGAGGAATTGAATCTTGCCAACAACCCTTGAGTGAGGTTGGAAGAGGACCCTCCCCTGTTCGAACCTTTAGATGACTGCAGCCTCAGCAAACACATTGATTGCTGTTGTGTGAGCAATCCTGGTTCTGAGGATCCGGCTAAGCTGTTACTGAATTTCTGAGCCACAGAAATTATAAGATGATAAAGGTTTAGCTTCAAGCCACTAATTTTTTAGGTAATTTGTAGCACAGCCATAGATAACTAATGTAAGCAGGAAGCGGGTTGCGAGAGCTGCTCAGGGAAAAGCAAACATAATTTTTAAGGATATTTAAGTAACTGCATAGTAGATATTGATTGATCGGACTTTAGTTTCCTCATCTTAAAATGAGTTCTACAGTTTCCTTAAAAGCACTGAGAGAAGGACAATACCAGAGCAGAAGAAGGTGCAAGACCCTCATCACTGCATTTCCACCAAAGCTTATCTGATTTCATCTGATTTACATACTCATCCTTCAGGAATATTAACTGAGCCCCACCTACAGACACTGCCCTCTGCAGGCTGAGGGAATAGAGTGATAAGCCAAAAAAAGCACCATCATCCCTGCTGCAGGGAGCTCAGAGTCTCGGGGCAGACAGGAGTAATGGAAACACACTGCAGATATTCAAGGAGTTTGGGGTAGGGCTATAAAGAAAAAGAACAGAGTGCATAAAGGGAGACTGGCAAGGGAATGTTTTACTGATAGGAAGTTCAGGGAAGGACCCACGGAGGAGGTGATAGTTAAATGAGACCTGGAGGATGAAAATAGGAAGCAGAGTGTCTGGGAAAGAGTATTCTAAACAAAGGGAAGAGTCCGTGGGGGGTAAAAGGGCTTCATTTGGAAATGAGCTTTAAAGGCTTTTGAGAAACATATTAATAGGCAAGATTTTCTATTTAAAAGTTCACAAACTTTTCCTAAGTTTCTTAATGTCCTTTTCAGTTTGAAAATCATAAAGCTCGATGACACAAAAGAAAACATTAATTTGCAAGTGTTGTTTTAAAACTTAGTTTTAGTGTTCCTGTAGCTAGTTCAGTTAATATAAAACAGCCTGCTGGGCAACGTCAGTCTGAGGTGAGTGGTAACCATATGAATTGAAATATGTATTTGGTCTTGGAATGTTCCTTTTATTTAATCTGTTCTCTTCCCAAAGGGAGATGGTTCTTCATTTTGTCCTACGTTGACCGTTCAATTAAAAGTCATTACAACAGGGTCAGCGAACGATAGCCTGGGGGCCAAATCCAGTCCAGCAGCTCTTTTTGTTTATCCTGCAAACTAACAATGGTTTTTATATTTTCAAATGGTTAAAAATAATATTTCGTGACATTTGATAATTACATGAAAATCAAATTTCATTGCCAACTTATTTTTTAGCGGGGGAACTTAGCCATGCTCACTTGTTCGCGTAGTATCTATGAATATTTTCACACTGCAAGGTCAGAGCTGTGTGGCTGTGACAAAGACCTTATCATCCTCAAAGTCTAAAATATGTACTCTCTAGTGCTTGACAGAAACAGGTTTACTGACCCCTGCATTAAAACATTAGTTTGTTGAGGTGTTATCAGTATACTCCTGCCACTGATCTTTGATTCAGTTGTATGCCCATAGCTTTTATTGTAAGTCCCACATGTAGGCGAGCTGCTTTTTCTACCTTTAATTTTCAGGAATAATATCCCATTTACATGCCAGACCATCAAATAACTTTATTTCCAAAACCTATACGATTTTTTTGTTGTCGTCATTTAAACTTGATTCTTCAGTAACTTACTAAGTTTTATTTTAGGATACTGAAAAATATCTGAAACTATAATACAAAAAGTTAACATTAGGTGTCAGTATTTTACATATTATTTAGTAAGTGTGTGGCAATGAAAAAAAATGTATTGGATTATTACAGAGAGCATTTTCACTAGAAAATTTTACCTCTTGTTAAAATGCTTGCTCTACCTTTTTATCCTTTCTTTCTTTCTTTTCTTTCTTTCTTTCTTTCTTTCTTTCTTTCTTTCTTTCTTTCTTTCTTCCTTTCTTCTTTCTTTCTTCCTTCTTTCTTCCTTCTTTCTTCCTTCTTTCTTTCTTTCTTTCTTTCTTTTTGGTTTCTGTATTAATGAAATTGTTTTTTATGATACTTACAAACCAAATTTTTGAAACTCTTTAGGTATCTACTGCTACATTTTTATCATATGTCTGTGAGTGAGAATAGATATTAGCATGAGACTAAGAAGTATCTTTTAAGTGTCCTCTATAATAATTTAAATAAAATTTCAAAATAGAGGCCAGTTAGTGGCAGGATGGTTTTGCAGGGAAAATACCAAGGAGGCATTATAGGGAAGGGGAAAGGATACTAAATTTGAATTCCTTCCTTAACTTTATCATTTATAACATTGTGATTGTTATTCCTTAACCTTCTAATTTATAACATTGTAGGTTAGAAGAGTAAATCATCTATTTTCTACTCTGCAGGGTTGCTGTGAAGATCAAACACCCTAACACTTATCCACAAGCCAATTGTCAAAGTGGCTGGCTCCATAGACAGCCCACAAATGGTAGCACTTCCCTCCCACCATCTCCTATGCTTCTTTTATCTTTAAACTATTTTGAGTAAGTGGATTAATATAACATATGAAAGAGACCTAGCAGATGGTCTTCAAAAAATAGAAATTTTCTCTTCTCTAATCACTTAATCATACAGTCTTATAACTCTATGTGTGTGGGTCTTATGTGTGTCTCACATGCCTTTTATTTGTGTTCATATTGCTAAGCTTCAAATAATTTCCCAAATAGTCAGAGATTAAATAAGATCAAAATCTATTCCATAACTTTAAATATCTCTGATAAAGATTTAGTCCGAGTTCCTTTTAGTGCATCCAGAGCTATATGCAATATATAAGCATAACAGATTCCTAAAGATATCAAAACTGTATTGAACCCTTATAAATCAGTAAGGGAAAAATCAACACACAATAAAGAGCAAAGAACATGAATAGACAACACACACACACACACACACAATTACAATGATCAATAAATATTTAATGTAACGTTCAACCCCAGTAATAAAGAATAAAGTAAAAATGGAAACATTAAGCTTTAATGACTAACTGCTAAAAAATGATCATCTATTTTTCCTTTTCTTAAACAACTGTATTAGATTAAAGGTGGCTAGAGTTCTTGGTTGCTATTCCAACTAAGGAGTGGAATGTAATTCTCTTCTTGAATATGAGCTGACTTTAGTGATTTACTTTACCGATTTTGGAACCGTCATAGAAGCCTTGCTATTTATACTCATCTCTTGGAACACTCTCTCAAGGGGAAGCTGACTGCCATGAGAAAATCCCCACTAATTTCAGAGTGTCATGCTGGAGACAGCATGTAGACACTCCTATCAGCACACCCAGTTGAACTCAGTTGTCAAGTGATGCCCTCTAAAATTCAGATGTGGGAGTGAAGAAATCTTGGCCCCTCTAGACCAGTCCATTTGCCAGCTGAATACAACTGAATGTCCTCAGTTGATGTCACACAAAGTAGAAGAGTCACTAAGCCAAGCCCTACCCAAATTCTGGACCAAAAATTCATGGGGTGTATTGACTTTAGCTTCTAAATTTTGGGGTGATTAGTTAAACAGCAAGGCATAATAAGTACAAATGGGACAATCCCCAATGTCATGGACTGCATGGAAAAGATATCAAAAGCCTTAATTTGCCACGTAACTTACAATTTGGTGGTAGAGTAAGAGAGTAAGAATTTAAACATTAGTACTCAATTATGCAAAAGTATAATATCCTCACCCCCTACTCCTGATAAATCTCTGTCTCCAAAACCCAATGAAGCAACTGGGAGTAGGGTTGGGAGGGTATTTTAATTTGCTAATTAAAGGCATTCTTAACTCATTTGATGGCAAAACCTGATCTGGTCCAAACTCATTTGATGTAAATTTACATAAGGCTATTTATTGCTTTTCTATATTACAGTTAGTTTGATTATTTATATATTTTGCTAGAGTTACGTTCATGCACTTAAGTGGTGCTGTCCTAGACCCCATTGGGATGATTATATATTTATTATATGATGTGTGTATCATGTTATTTTGTAAACTCAGAAAAATTCTAAATTCTAAATCACAGTGGACCCAAAACTTTCAAATAAAGGGGTGAGAGCCTATGTGATACAGAGTTAAATATGTCATTTCAGGTGTCAGACTGCTGGCTTTAATTTTTTAATTCTGCCACTTACAAATGTATGACCATGGTCAAGTTACTCAGTCTCTGCACCTTAATTCCCCCATCTGTAAAATAGGGATAACAATTGAATGCAGACATATTCATAGGGCTTATCCAAATATTATTTATAAAGGTAAAAAACTGGAATCAACTCAAATGCACAACTGTTAGGAAATGGTTTAATTAAGCCATCATTAAAATTCTAATTTAGAATTAAAAAAAAATTAAGTCCTAAAATGCACTACATCCAACACTGTAAGTTGATATCGAAATAGAAAAAA
Organism: Neomonachus schauinslandi; assembly: GCF_002201575.2. Classification (NCBI taxonomy): domain Eukaryota; kingdom Metazoa; phylum Chordata; class Mammalia; order Carnivora; family Phocidae; genus Neomonachus; species Neomonachus schauinslandi. The sequence continues at coordinate 107,574,131 of NC_058405.1, forward strand.
CACCACTCCTGCCCAAAAAAACCAAGAACCCGAAGTATACATCAGTATCATTAAATCTACTTCAGAATGAACTAAATCCAGGCATATTTACCACGTTTTATGAACGTAAAGAGAAAGGAGAGTTGTAATCCCGACTAAGAGGATAAGTGAGGACTTTCTCTCCTTTTAGTTGTTCGAAATCCACAGACATCCTGGGGCGCCTGGGTGGCTCAGTTGGTTAAGCATCGGACTCTTGATTTCAGCTCAGGTCATGATCTCAGGGTCCTGGGACTGAGCCTGCGTTGGGCTTCTTAATCAGTGGGGAGTCTGCTTGAGGATTCTTCCTCTTTCTTCCTCTCCCTCTGCCCTTCCCCCTTCCCTCTCTCTCTCTCTCTCTCTCTCAAATAAATAAATCCTAAAAAGAACGAGAGAGAGAAATCCTCAGATGTCCCAACTTCATGGGTTATCTTAGGGAAGGAGTAAGTGAGTCAAGGAGGAAGCGGTGTCATCTAAGCGCAGTGACATTGCTGTATGTATAGCAGGTTTCACTTTCAAAAACTCAACTAAATGTGCCCAGTCAAAAAAGACTAAAAATAAAGACTAACCTAAATTGTGTGGGTGACCTATGCAGCTCTCCATTCCACTGAATGAGTTGAGGACCCAGGTGAGCGTGACCAGGTTGACACAAATTCTTACTCATTTCTCAGATGCCTCTCAGGACACAAGCCTATCCCACACAACATAGGATTCTAGTATTTAAAGATGAGATTTATTTTCTTAATAACATTTTCCCCCCAAAATACATACTAGATGCTTTATCTGGAAACCAACCAAAGCATCCTGTTTTCCATTAATAGAGGAAAACTGCTCACACTGGACTTATTTAAAGAGGAGAGGTCTTCAATATGTCATCTCTTTTGTAGATTTGTGGTTTGTTTGCGGTCACTGGAGCCCTTACATCTTACATCCCCACAACTTACAGATGTAGAAACTCAGAACCAACACAGTCGAGCTCGAGAGTCCTTAAGTTCCCACTCTCTGCCTGTTCCTCTGCCCTCCCTCTCCTCCACTGTGTTTCTCTGAGGGTTCCACAATTCTCAATTGCTCTTCAGTCCCTTTCAGTGGGGATTGTTGATGATTCTGTTAGCTGCTTCAGCAGCCTCGTAAACCTGCTTCTCTCCTGTCGGAAAACGGAATAGTACCTCAGAGGATTCTCTGGCTTCAATTGCTACACAACTATTTTAAATATGGGAGATGTAGAATTGAAAGCAGGATCTAGTCATTGATTTGCAGGAAGTAGGCAAGCAACCTTTTGCATAAAGTCCATCTCAGCTAGGAAGAGGTGGTTCCTCTTCTGGAGCACTTGCTTTGTTCTCTCTCCATACCTTCTTCCCCTGCTCTCACGCTAACTTTGAAGAGAAGGAAACAATCATTCAAACATCCGGCCATCCAAGATACTTGATACTAACCTAGTCCCAGCTTCCTTCAACCTGTGGCCAGTCAACGTTCCCTCAGTGGGATCGTTTTGTTTTGTTTTTCTGCTAGCCCAGCAAGTTTTGAGGCAAACGTATGAGCAAGAAATTAGGGGAAACAGAGCAATCTCACTCTCCCCACAAACTTTCACCCAATCTATAATAATAGATTATCAATGAATGTAATTAATATTAAAAATCCAAAGCACGTGTCTTTTCCCTTAACTCTTCCGCCTGGCATTTTCACAGGAGCAGTTTGTCTACTTTAACTGGAATATCACTTCCTCCTCCATAGCTACTTACTTTTTAGATTTTGTGAATAATAATACTGCAAATAAATTCTTTAAAACTCGTCTGTTTCCTGGCCCTGAAATTACGAGTCATCCTTCAAGAGCAAGGCCAGGCTGGGTTCACCACGTTCCATAGGCCTCATTTTGCTTGTGCACATTATTTAGCATCTTTGGGCTACCTGCTTGCCTGTTGTATCTAGACATAACCCTTTCCACTAAGCGGAGAAGCAGGTACGGTACTTGTCACATATTTTAGAGATCTGCCAGCATCAGAAATGTAAAAGAGTCTTCTCAGATCTTTTATTTATTTTATTATTTTATTTTTTTAAAGATTTTTATTTATTTATTTGAGAGAGAGAGAATGAGAGAGAGCACATGAGAGGGGGGAGGGTCAGAGGGAGAAGCAGACCCCCTGCTGAGCCGGGAGCCCGATGCGGGACTCGATCCCGGGACTCCAGGACCATGACCTGAGCCGAAGGCAGTCGCTTAACCAACTGAGCCACCCAGGCGCCCTTCTCAGATCTTTTATAAGGAGCCAGCTAAGGGGAAAAAAAATATCAACCACCCTTCTCCAATCTCTGGGGTGTCACTTCATGTGAGAACTGACTTCAGCTCCTTCCCCAAACTGTTGGCTCTTTCCTCCTGGTTGCTCTCACCGCCTCCTCAGTGAACCTTTGTTTTCTTCAAGTTCGTCCCTAGGTTGGTGTGTTAGTTTTCTATTCCTGCTGGAACAAATTGCTGCAAAGGTCGTGGCTTAAACCAACACTCATTTACTATCTCACAGGTCTGTGGGTTAGATGGCCAGCACTGGTCTCACCGGGCTGATATCAGGACGTTGGCAGGGTGGTATTCTTTGCTGGAGAATCTATTTCCTTGCCTCTTCCACTTTGTAGAGGCTGACTACGTTCCTTGGCTCGTGGACCCTTCCTCCATCTTCAAAGCCAGAAACAGTGCATCTCTCTGATCATTGCTCCGGATCTCTGACCATTGCCAGGAAAGGTTCACAGGCTTTAAAGAGCCATGTGATTGGGTGCACCTGGATCATCCAGGATAATTTCCCCATCTCCAGGTCCTTGACCTTAATCACACCTGCAAAGTCCCTTTTTGCCATGTAAGGTAACATACATTTATAGTTTCCAAGGATTAGGGCATGAACACCTTTGGGGGTCATTATGTGCTGTGGGCCGGGAGCAAAAGGTCAGGAAAGAATCCTTTAGACGTTTTCAGTGCAAAAATGTGTTTTTATTAAAGCACAGTGACAGGACCTGTGCAGAAAGAGCTGCATTGGAATTGTGAGGAGCAATTGATTATATACCTTTAAATTGGGAAGAGTAGCGATAAAAGAAGTTTCCAAAAGGATTTTCGTATGTTAAAGAAGAACTTACAGGATTCTGGAGGTCTGGCTATTGTTAAGTTAAGGTTACTTTTTGCCTCTAGCAAAGCATGAACATTAAGGCAGTTGTGAGTTCCTTGAGGAATGTCATACTGTGTCTGTCTCAGGTGTTTATCAATGGGCTGCAAGTTGTAAGGAAATTTAATTTTATCTACATTTCTTTAAACTTTGTTCTCCTCATCAATTAGATTGCCTATCCCATTTGGTTTCTGACCATTCCCCTTTCTCTCCTCCTACTTTTACTTTGCTGCCTTGTGGAATTCCTGCTCCCTCAACATGTACCTGTATGGAGGGGACAGCAAGGGAAGCAGGACCGCACTGATGGGAGATGGTGAACATTAATGAAGTCACAACAAAGTTCTCAGCCAATCCTAAAGGGTGTTCAGGGTGAGATGGTCCTTCAGAATTGTCCTCCACTTGAAGTCTTTTGTATGGGGCTCCAACATGCTTTCTATAGAAGCTGGGGTGTAGGAAAGTGGCGGCTGGCATGACCCCAGCGTAGGCAGTCCTCAACACTCCCAACAATGTGTTTTGAGAAATTGGTGTTTTAGGGCCATAGAGTAAGAAATGGGCATTGAGGGGCACCTGGGTGGCTCAGATGGTTCAGCGTCTGTCTTGGGCTCAGGTCATGATCCTCAGGTCCTGGGATCGAGTCCTGCATCGGGCTCCCAGCTCAGCAGGGAGTCGGCTTCTCCCTCTCCCTCTGCCGCTCCCCCTGCTTGTGCTCTCTGTCTCTCTCTCAAATGAATAAATAAAATCTTAAAAAAAAAGAAAAGAAAAGAAATGGGCACTGAACTCAGAGAACAAAGGTAAAAGACTGGAGTCAGGAAAAGAAGATCAAAGTTTGGGGATCAAATGAAAGTGGGATAGCCTAGTATTTCTGATATCAATGACTTCTACTTGCTGTTGTTTTTATATACAGGTCTAAGTAAGATGTCAGTCTTCACTATCAGGAAGGAAACAAGGGTAATGATCTTATTCCTGCTACCTGCCACATTGACCGCCCTTTTGCTGAATGGTTTCTTATCTTTATCTTTAATCTAATGAGCCTGGGTACATAGATATGCATGTTATTTTATGACAAGCCATTATAAGTCCACATTTAACGTAGAAATATTATAAAATATAAATGAATCATGACGTATATGTGAGAGTAAACCTATATACAAATATATATTACGTACACACACATATTCAGAAATCTGTGTAAATAGTTAATCTTGCTTGATAAATGTGTGTCGTTTTTGGGGTGGGCAGTGTCCTTGAAGGTGTTTTTGGGGGTAACTAGAAGTCTAGTCTGAATTTGCTTTTGTTGAAAAGAAAGGAAAAGAAAAAATACAGTTCTTTTGTAACTACTACAACCAGCTCACAAAATTTATTTTTTTATATATAAGTACACAAAATTTAGTAAGTTTAATAATTTAAAAGATTTATAAAGAAAAAGTTGTCCCTAACCTGGTCTAGGACAGACCTTTTAATTCACAACAGCCTTCTGGGAAGACATTAGCATTCCTGATAAACTGCTTAAGCAATTTTCAGATAAACTTTTAATGGTATTAAGACCTCTTCTGGGAAACCAGTTGTCATCCCACTCAGCTGAATGATAGCTAAGAGTTCAACGATCTTTCACCAGACATCTTTTATCTTTCCTCTTTGCTTATGGTCTAAAAGAATATCTTACCACTCTTTCGTGTATGTGTGTGTGTGTGTGTGTGAGAGAGAGAAAGTTTAAAAATGTCCAATTTAGGACTTACAACAATTTGGAAATAAAATTTGATCAGTGCATATAATTAAATTTTCTAGACAAAAGCCTTTTTCAAATATAAAGTATATTGTTGGTATTTGGTCTCATTTATAAGCACGATTTTCTAACCATTTTAAACTACAGTTATGAATTTAATCTTGATTTTACTTATTAAATATTTACATTGTCTGAAAAATTTTCCAAGTACTTACATAATTATTATAAAATTTAGTAAATTAAATTTAAAAGTAGAATAAACTTATGCCTATAGATGTTCTAATACAGTATATAAAATTACTGAGATTGCAAGTTAAGATTTCAAGTTGGAATTGATTTCACAATAACATGTTTTAAACTGGAGTTACAAACCTCACCTATTATTCTAATATGCTATTATCATCATTATATTAAGCTATTATTATTATTTTAATATGCTAAAGTCTGTAAAACATTTCAGATATTTAAAATACCAAGTATGCATAGTTGGCTTAACAACAATAACAAAATAATATCATAGATGTGAGTCTCTTAAATATTTTAATACTTAATTCTAAATCTTTCCAGGTTTAAAAAAAAAAATGCTAGCGGTGCCTGGGTGGCTCAGTCGGTTAAGCCTCTGACTTGGTTTCCGCTCAAGTGATGATCTCAGAGTCCAGAGATCCTGCTACTGCTCCTGGCTTCCTGCTGAGTGTGGAGCCTGCTTCAGATTCTCTCTCTCTCCCTCTGCCGCCCCCCCACCCTGCTCATACTCTCGCTCTAATAAAAAAAGAAGCTATACATAATGAAACAATTATGACACTCAACACAGCTTGGGGGATTATCTTCCCATGAGATTTTTGGAATTGCCTTTCACTTTTCTGGTTCTTAGAGACCAGAATATATTGATAAGGTAGCAATGGATCTTTATCTGGGATTCTGATGGACTTCCCAAGTGTATATGTAGAATCCAAAGAGCCTTCCTAACTTAAAATGGGTGGACTTAGATTTGAGTCATATAATTATCTAATTTTGAAATGAAACAAAAATCTATAATCCTCACTGAGGAGTTAAACGTGATTAGATTTTGCATTTCTTTCTATGGAAATGGTGTCTCCATTCCAGGTCTGAAGACCCATGAGCTGAAAGGATTTTCACATTATCTTGGTATCATATAACTTTAGCAAGTATGAAAATGATATCAGTCATGTATTATTATTCAGTCATAAATTCCAAGATCATCTATGACTATCCTTTCTCCTAAGCTCTTGAACTTCTTGCCTCTCATCTCTGAAAACAGTGCCATCAAGCCTTATTTTCCGCATAAGGCAAAAATGATGCAGGCTGGCTGAGTCCGAGGAACCAAAGGCGGGTCCCACAGGATCAGCCAAGAGGGTCCCTGGCTTTGTGCAGGATAGAAATCAACCTTGAGGTGAGAGGAATGGAGAGCAAAGCTTATTGAAGACATTGAGAGAGTGCAGATGCAGACAGAGTGTCTGGGAGACTTGGAAAGGAAGGAAGAGTGAGCCTCATCTTAGCTTGGGATCTGGGGTTTTTATTGAGAACTGTGTCTGAGTTCTGTGCATCCAGGAACAAAGACAAGTGTCTAGGTGTTCTCCATGAGTCACTTATGCCCTGGATCCTGGGGTCTTGATGAACCAGTGGTCTTGGAAACCCTTCATGACATCTAAGCCCAGCCACGTCACTCATTAGATGTTATCTGTGGTGCTGGAAGACTCCAAGAAATCATGAAGTCCTTGACCTTTACAGGGAGGATATACATTATCTGTTCTATAAGGCTTGTGTAAGGTGAGGGTATAGGTCCTAGCAAGAATAGAAGCAGGAAAAGGAACGAAAAAAGCAGTTTTTCATGAAGTCCCTATAGTTTTTCTGTATTGATAAGAATAATAATGTCCAACTCACAGGTTTGTTGTGAATACTAAATTATTTGGAAATTTCTTTGTAATAGAATTAGTGCTACAGTTTTTTACCACAACTACTAACTAGCCTTTACTGTGGTTCTCACTACAAGTCAGATACCACAAAAGGAGCTTTATATTAACCCACTGAAACCTCGAAACAATTCTAAGTGTTGGATAATACTAATACCCACTTTGGAACCAGGGCTTTGGGACCCTAAGTTATAGCCTCTGGTTATGGCTACAGTTATGTTGTTAATACCGGTGGAACAGAATTTAAAGCCAGATCTGACAGCCTCCAGGGGCAGCTCCTTTAACCTCTCTTCTATATGAGCACTGACTTCAGAGTTTGATAAGTGCCCTAGGCAACCAGGAAAGGATGATCACTGTAAACCGGACCATCCAGATCTCATTGCACAGGGCGTCCACTATTTCTTACACCAACCTTTTCCTTTTACCTCCACAAATGCCCTTTTATTGTAGTTTGACTCTTTCACCTTTGCTGGGCTTATATTACCAAGTATATATTAAGCTGTTCCAAGACAGGGAATATGTTTTACATTGTTTGCAATTCCTTGGTGATGTGGAACATGACGCCATTCACGTGGTAAGTGCTCTAAAAGCAGTTGTTGAATGGATTGGACAAATAGTTAAAACAACAACAACAAAGGAACACTGATTTATGTTATTTAGTACTGAACCCAGAGGAGATATTTAACTGGGGGAGTGGGGAATGAACCCTTTAAAGATGTATATATTTTTTTTAGTTCTGCTCTACACTTGGTGTTTACATATACTTTATATCATTCAAGCCTTTCAACAACCCTCCAGGATCGTTTGTATTACTGCTATTATCATTGCTGTAGAGACACTAAAGAAGTTAAGAAACTTGTCAAAGGATAAAAGTCAAGTAAGCATCAGGGCCAGACTTTGGGGCCTACTGTGTCTGATTTCAGCAACAAAAGGAAAGAACTTTTCTTTTGATCATAAAGTGAGTACTGAAAGCTGCTTATTGTTGAAAATATTTCCTACCACAATGCTGAACATTCTTAGTAGTATCCTTTTAACAAGGCTCCTGTATTCTTCAACGAAACTGACTTAAATGTAATACCTTTCAGACTGGGCCAGTCATTTGAGGAAATGAAAAATACACCAAATTGATCTCAATGACCTCCCGCCCCACCTTTTGCGCACTCCTCACCCTCTAAGCATGTAAGGGCTTTTTATCACCCAGAGGGTCCTCAGAGCTGTCCTGTGATACCTTCCCCATTCTTTTTAAACAAGTCTACCGTGGAACTTTGCTGACATCTCATTCTCAACATGGTTGAAATTAAACTCACTCTTTCCCCACCTGCCCCGTATAAACCTTGTTCCACTCTTTCTCCTGCATGCTCTGTGTCATTTAATGACCTTCCATATATTCGTTTGCCCAAGCCAGATGGTCATGTATTGCCTGCCCCCTTCCCTGACGCTCCACATCTAATCAATCACCAAAATTTAATGACACTACTTCCTACCACTCCTAGAATTTGTTCTTCTTCTTTTTTCTTTCTTATTCCCACTGTCAGGATCATAGTTCAGTCATTACTCCTTTTCTTTCTTTCTTTCTTTCTTTCTTCTTTCTTTCTTTCTTTCTTTCTTTCTTTCTTTCTTTCTTTCTTTCTT